>NC_141830.1:24198973-24401473 GCF_982586985.1 Callionymus lyra | reverse complement strand
TCTGCACTTGTCTGGACTAGTGGATCAGGTCTTGACTAGTGGATCAGGTCTGGACTAGTAGATCAGGTCTGGACTAGTGGATCAGGTCTGGACTAGTAGATCAGGTCTGGACTAGTGGATCAGGTCTGGACTAGTGGATCAGGTCTTGACTAGTGGATCAGGTCTGGACTAGTAGATCAGGTCTGGACTAGTGGATCAGGTCTGGACTAGTAGATCAGGTCTGGACTAGTGGATCAGGTCTGGACTAGTGGATCAGGTCTGGACTAGTGGATCAGGTCTGGACCAGCTGGTGGTTCTGGTTGGTGACTTGTTGATGTTTGTCTGAAGAAGATTTTATGAAACTTCCACAAAAACCCGTGACTAGGCAGAAAGTGTTGTCGGTAAACAAAAAGCAACACGTGCAGATTAATAATCTGCAGAGGAAACATAGTCCAAGCAGCACCGACCGCCCGAGGAGACCATCCCATAATGATTAAGGACCCGGGTGAGGGACGGCTAGGGAGGCGGGACACGACCCGACTCATCAATCACTCGGCAAACGAGCCACTGTTTTAATCGATGCGGACACGAGGTGTTGAGGGGCGTCGGCAAATTAACACGGGAGGTAATTAATCAGGTCCACACTCACCCCCGAGATAGAGAACCTCAGATGATGGATTCCAATGATCTGTGCTTGCTCAAGGGCTCTGCCCCTCACGACAGGTCCTGATCTCACTCACTGCAACAGCTATCAGAGTGAAAGCATCATCGTGCTAATGGCTACATTCAAGAAACATATTTGTAAATGTATCAGAACTCACTACATATTTCCTCATGTCTGTGGTAAAGAGATGAAACATTGAAGTGAGAGAAGAGAGAGAGAGAGAGAGAGGTGAAGGAAACCAACTTCAATTATGTAGATGCCAACAACTTCAATTAAACATGGGAGCAGAAAAATCAATTTGGGAAGTGATGATGAGTCGAGCTCCTCATTCCTCACTGAGGAACCAGAGGCACTACACACACTCACACACACACACACTCACACACACACACACACACATAAACCATACACATGTATACACACACAGACACATAAAAACACACATATATACAGACATGCACACACAAGCGCACATGCATATAGAAACAAATACAAACACACACCTACATACAAACACACACTGCTCTTATGGTACATATGTTGTGCTGACAATTTATAAACATACAACATTAAAAGCTTACACAAAAACACACACACCTACACAAACACACGCAGAGGCATACACATATACACACAAAACAAACACACGCATACAAAACACCTACAAACATACACACGCCCACAATCATTCACACAAACTGAGAAGCACACGCACAGACACACACACCTCCACAGGCCCGCACACATACGCCTAAAAACAAACACACTTGCACAAAAACACCTACACCCACACATGCACAGGCCCGCACACATACACATAAAATAAACACACCTACAAACACACACGGCCACAATCATTCACACAGACTGAGAAGCACACACACACACATGCACAGGCCCGCACACATAGAAATAAAACAAACACACGTACACAAAAACACCTACACACACACACACCTGACAGTAATGAAGCAGGTAATACGCTGTTTCACGCTCTGGTGTCGGTAAACTAAAATCAAAGCTCTGATATTTAGGAATCAAAATGAGACACTCATGAGTTTCTCATCTTCCTCGCTCTGTCGCAGTGATGAGCTGATGCCTGCTGTGTGTGTGTGTGTGTGTTATCCAGTTGTGTATCAGCAGTGCGAGCAGCAGGTTTGCTTGGCGGCGTTGAGAATCCATTCCTCTCGCCTGCCGCTTCATTTCAGCCGTCTACATTTCCAAGAAATGAGTCTGCGACTGTCAGCGATGTTTTCTCCCGAGAGAGTTTAGAAATGTTATGCTCCGAGAGAAAAAAATAAATTGAAGAAACAAACTGTGACTTTGGGATGTGAATAAAAACAGTGAGTCAGCGGAGAGCAACGACGGAGCTCCTGGACTTGATTATGGTTTTAGGGTGTGGGAGGTCTCGCTGCTGCACCCATCTCTGGTGACCCCGCAACACTAATGTCATGAGTTCACATCCCACACGCCTCATGTGTTCAACATATCTCTTGATTCAAGTTTCTCCTCAATTCTTTGTATTGAAATGTTTACATAAGAAAATGTGCTTTCTTTTTCTGGAGATGAAATCTTGTTTACCATAACCATGCTGCTGCTGCGATTGGTCAAACATGGAGGTTTGTCACCGCGCGTCATCAATCCTGTAAGTCTTCCCCCCCTCCAAGGGACTTGTTGTATAAAAAAAGCGGGGGGTGTGATTACAGCTGGCTGGAGGAGGAGTGAAACTATTATTAAGTCATAGTGGACTCTGCTCTTGTAACCTTTCGTTCGCCTAGATTCCAGACGAACTTTATAAAGTAACAAGTTCAAAACATGGTCATGATGAGGAACTTACTGCATCTTCGAGAGGAAGACATGGCAGGAAATGGCTTTTCACATTAGTTGCCCTTTAAGAATAACAAAACTTTCAAATAAACTACGTGATGAAAGAAATAATTCCTTACAACATGGAGCGATATATAAACAAAAATAAGATTTTAATGAGAGGTACATTTAGAGTAATTGGAAATCTATAAACTGATACATGAGAAAGAACATCTGACCAAAAGTGAAAACTGCCGTCAAAAATAAAACCAATGCCTAAAAAGTGTGTTTTGGCAAGATTCAGGTGTTACAATGTGAATGACGATACATCGTCAACGATACAATGTATTGTAATATATAGTGATACTGTAGTAACAAGGATATATGTGTAGTATTATCGAGTACTTGACTCTGGTGTTGCAGAATTTACAGACCACATGACTCTTGACAAAGTTTAACTGCTTTCATTAGTTTTGAAACCAAAATATGCCCCAAACTAATGGAGTCAACTGTATCCTCTCGTCCTCGGCCATCGCCACGGTCTAGCAGTATTTCATTGTTCCTTTAGCTGCCGAGGACAGAATGACTGCTGCCATCTGGGGCACGGAACTTAAATTGCAACACAAAAATGAACAAACAACGTGAATGCTTGTTAATTTAAATTTTCAACAGTTATTTACACTTTTGAAATACAAATAACTACGATAAAAAATAAAATATAATTTGAAAGCAAAAAATGTAAATTATTATGATTTCATAATTTTTATAGTTCGATTAAACATCAATACGATATTGTGGAAAAAAAAACATCGCAATAATTAGGTGTACCGATATTTTCTTACACCCTAATAAAAACAGCATGGAAAAAGATGGGATGATAAAAAATATTTTAAATCCGACATGTTCCCTCCGCCATCTTCCTGTTCTGATCACCAGGACCAGCCCTCAATCCTGAACAAGACCTCATCTCGCAAACTTTCTTCAGACACCCTCACTGCTCCGGCTCTTCAGAAGTGGTCGTCGGAGTCCCACGGTAGTCTGTCTAATCCTAGTTTCAAATGTTGCATCCTGATGTTACTCGGCCCAGAGTTGATATTCTGCCGCCGTTGACCGCTCCATTGCGGCGGCGTTAATCCAGGTGTGTGTCGCGGCTCTCCCTGGGTTTCATGAGGGATTGAATTTGACGGAGTGTGGCTTTCAAGTGGGGATTAGGCCTAATCTGGCTCTCTCAGGGTTACGTTTCATTGTGGGACCCCCAAAATCCAGACGTGCGATGGGCAAAGTTCCGTTTGTGGGAGAAGGAGAAATCGTGTTGCTGAATAGTGATGATCAAAAACTAAATTTCCCTTTGAGGAGACGATGAAGGACAGAAGTGGAACCCAGTTGGTTCTAATCTGCAGATCTTTAGGTGCAGGAACACAGTCCTTTGCTTGAGTAAACTTTTGATTCTAATCCCGGCCTGCTCAAGGGCTTGTCGACTCTTTGTACATCAGCAAATACTGGATGTTAGTCTCGCATTCTTCTGCCCATCTTTAACATCCTTAACATGAGTTTAATTTGCTTTCACGATCCGATGTTACAACCTTCCACACACGAGAATGTTTTGAAACCTGAACTGTCACTTCATTCTTTGTCAATTAGAGGAAGGAGAAGTGGAACGAAGATAAAGTTCTTATCGTCACACAAACTGCAGGAACAAAAAGAACATCACCATACAAGGTCGTGCCACGAACCTCAACGCTTACACCTCCAGCCTTGCTCAAGAGAAGCGAACCTTCTGAGGAGTTCATGAGAAGAAACAATGTTTAAACAGTAACGATTCATTTTTAATGAAAAAACGTAGTAATGACCGATGTTTCAATATTACATTAAGAATACTATAAACAAAGCGCGCATCAAAATGTACTGGAAGATGAAAACGACCCTGTAGGTGTCCAGTGGATTGAAGATGGTGCTAAAGAAGTGTTGGAGGATGTGTGGAATGGTTGGTGGTCACATAGTCTGGGAATGTGCAAACATACAGACATCGTGGAGAAATATTAAGAGGAGATAAAGACTTTAATGGCAGAAAACATCATTTAAAAAATACCAACTTTCTTTGCTGTCTTCTTGTTTAACCCTTGTGTCATCTTAGGGTCAAGGTGACCCGGAGGCCTGAAAACAAATGTGTTTGTGGTACCTCTTGTGTTGTCTCTGGGTCAAGGCGAACGACCTCTACCACTGCATATGCATTCATGGAAGCCAGGGAGGTCCTTTGGGTCATTTTGACCCTGAGATGACACAAGGGTTAAGATGTTTTGCTGTTATTCAATATTTTTGAAGTGTGATTGCTGAGCGTATTTCGATACAATTTGTCATGAGATTTTTTGGATTATTTTTTCTCTTTTTAGGTCTGAATGTGTGAAACTATTACAGATAAACACCATTTAAATGAGGATACTGTGATACTGATAAGTGTTTGCTTAGTTCGAGCCCAACTGGTCTCAAGGTATAGGTTTTATTTTGTTTTAATTTGCCTTTGTATAATTGTGTTTTGGTACTTACCTGATGGTTACTTGGATATATGGTGTGAATTACATATCATGGATGTGTCATGTGTCATGTGTCATGTTGAAGTCTTTCTCTCCAAGACGCAGTAAATCCCTCCTCATGACCATGTTTTGAACTTATTACTTTATATACTAGCTCTGAATCCTGGGCGAACGAGAGGTCACGAGAGCTGAGTCCATTGTGACGTAATAATGTTTGTGCATTAATGCTTTGTTTATACAACAAGTCCCTTGGAGGTGGAGACTTCCGGGATTGAGGACGTGCAGTGACAAATCCATGTTTGACCAATCACAGCAGAGTGGGTGTGGTTATGGTCAACACGCTTTCCTCTCCAGAAAAATGTGATACATTTTCCTATGTTAATATTTCAATATATATAAGAATTAGATATTTAGTATTCTCTGTACATGCAAACTGAAGGACTCGCACACACGGGCACACTGGCCTGTCTAATTCAGCCATGTTTTCTATGGCAAACATGCCCACTGTTCAGATCGCACGATTCACAAATGTTAATTGAAGATGTTTTTACGCATGTTGGTCGCTTTCAAAAACACAACGTAATGGAAAAAGTATTAAAAAAAAATGTATGTTTGTAAAAGTCTGTTTCATCCCACACATGGTTACACACATGGTGTCTGAAGGAGAGATCACAGGGAGTTCAGAACCTTGGGGGGTCAGGAGGTCAATTGTTCAAGAGATTTGGGGAACCTCCACCTCTTGCCTCAACCTCACATCTCGCACACTTTTGCACAACCAGCGTTGTGATAGCGAGCAGGGGTGTATTTAAGTCGGGGAGACTTCGAGCCGACATCACACCTGTTCTTCCACGACCAGACCTGGACAAGAAAAGATGAGGTGCCTCCACGTCTTCCTCGCGCTGTCGCTGGTCGTGCTCATGGCCGAACCCGGCGAGGGAATGTTGGACAACATCGTCAACTCCATCATCGAGCGTGAGTGTGGATTTCTAGCAAAATATATATCAAAATAATGTCATTTTTAAACTAACAAAACATAGAATTGCTAAAGTTTAAAATATATGTCTATAGTCTTCTCACGTTCGATTAGACGGTTCATGATTTAATCCATATAACTTTGACGGACAAAAAACATAGAGATGATACAACTTATTTTTCAAGTTTAAACTAATTTAGAAATCAGGCAAAAAAGTTATATAAAAGTTACAATAACAATACAAGTATCAGTAGAAGTCATAATAATACAAGTATCAGTAGTAGTTATAATAATACAAATATCAGTAACATTTATTATAATATAAGTATCAGTACTAGTTATAATAATACAAGCATCAATAGTAGTCATAATAATACAAGTATCACTAGTAGTCATAATAATACAAGTATCAGTAGAATTCATAATAATACAAGTATCAGTAGAAGTCATAATAGTACAAGTATCAGTAGTAGTCATAATAATACAAGTATCGGTAGAAGTCATAATAATACAAGTAGAAGTAGAAGTCATAATAATACAAGTATCAGTAGAAGTCATAATAATACAAGTATAAGTACAAGTCATAATAATACAAGCATCAATAGAAGTCACAATAATACAAGTATCAGTAGAAGTCATAATAGCAAAAGTATCAGTAGTAGTCATAATAATACAAGTATTAGAAGTAGTCATAATTATACAAGTATCAGTACTAGTTATAATAATACAAGCATCAATTGTAGTCATAATAATACAAGTATCATTAGAAGTCATAATAATACAAGTATCAGTAGAAGTCATAATAATACAAGTATCAGTAGAAGTCATAATAGCAAAAGTATCAGTAGTAGTCATAATAATACAAGTATTAGAAGTAGTCATAATTATACAAGTATCAGTAATAGTTATAATAATACAAGCGTCAGTAGTAGTTATAATAATACTAGTATTAGAAGTATTTATAATAATACTACAGATACGAGCACCACTTTTACAGTATTTTATTTTATTATAACGAACATTACGTTTTTTTTTAATTTAAGTGGTACTTAAAAAATGTTGAATGTACTACATAACGTCAGTCTGAGGCCAGTAAGCATGAGCAGAATGAATACATAAGACAAACTGTCAATTATTTAGACTATCAAATGATTATAAATGCGCATTGTCTGAATAATACTGCACTACAAATACAACTGCTACTACAATTATGGCTACGACAACCACTGCAACTACAAACCTATGTAAATAGGATTTCTACCTCTTTAAGTATAACAAATTTGCAGAAAGACTTGTCTGTGAATTTATTGTTTGATGTTTTCTTTTGAAACATTTTACCATGATTATTTTTATCGTTATCAGTTCTAACACCTCCGCCCATCAAAAGAGCATCAGTCCCTGCAGTTCTGATCTCACACATGATTTAAGGAAGTCTGCTTCTTCTCACCACCCCTGATGTGTTGTAGTCTGAAGTCACATGGCCTGTCCTGGACTTATAACAAACAAAACATAGAATTGCTAAAGTTTAAAATATATGTCTATAGTCTTCTCACGTTCAATTAGACGGTTCATGATTTAATCCATATAACTTTGACGGACAAAAAACATTGAGATGATACAACTTATTTTTCAAGTTTAAATTAATTTAGAAATCAGGCAAAAAAGTTATATAAAAGTTACAATAAGACAAGGAACAGAAATGGACTGTTTATGAGTCGGGTGATTGCTGTGAAATAGTTTTTTAACAAAACAAAACAGATCCTACATAAAGGTGAGCATCATGTTTTGAAGGAGTGTTAATTGAAGACTCTTCCATCTCTTCCCTCTCAGCAGTGAGTGACCTCGTCCACAGGTAAGTCTCTCGACTCCTCGTCTCCGACTCAAACACGTCCTCATCGTCTCCTCTTGAACCCGACAGGAAGCTTCATGGTGATCCCGAGCACAAGGTGGAGAAGCGCCACTTTCATCATCATCATCATGGCCAACGTGCGGAGAGAGAGTGAAGCACTGGAGTCGTCTTCGCAGATTAAATAAACGCTCCATCTTAAATTATCTTTCACTTCATGCCTCTGCTAATGAACCACCCTCGGATGACATTTCTGCAGAGACTCATGGACTAGTTTTTTAGCTCACAAACAAGAGTTTGACGTCCTCTTTTCACAACTGTGGTTGAGACGAGACAGAGAAGTGAAAAAAATGATCACGTATCACTACTAGTTATAATAATACACATATCAGTAAGTTATTATAATATAAGTATCAGTACTAGTTATAATAATATAAGTATCAGTACTAGTTATAATAATACAATCATCAATAGTAGTTATAATAATACAAGTATCAGTAGTAGTTATAATAATACACATATCAGTAGAAGTCATAATAATACAAGTATCAGTAGAAGTCATAATAGTACAAGTATCAGTACTAGTTATAATAATACAATCATCAATAGTAGTTATAATAATACAAGTATCAGTAGTAGTTATAATAATACACATATCAGTAGAAGTCATAATAATACAAGTATCAGTAGAAGTCATAATAGTACAAGTATCAGTACTAGTTATAATAATACAATCATCAATAGTAGTTATAATAATACAAGTATCAGTAGTAGTTATAATAATACACATATCAGTAAAAGTCATAATAATACAAGTATCAGTAGAAGTCATAATAATACAAGTATCAGTAGAAGTCATAATAGTACAAGTATCAGTACTAGTTATAATAATACAAGCATCAATAGAAGTCATAATAATACAAGTATCATTAGAAGTCATAATAATACAAGTATCAGTAGAAGTCATAATAATACACGTATCAGTAGAAGGCATAATAGTACAAGTATCAGTACTAGTTATAATAATACAAACATCAATAGTAGTCATAGTAATACAAGTATCATTAGAAGTCATAATAATACAAGTATCAGTAGTAGTTATGATAATACAAGTATCAGTAGTAGTTATAATAATACAAGCATCAGTAGTAGTCTTAATAATACAAGTATTAGAAGTAGTCATAATAATACAAGTATCAGTAGTAGTTATAATAATACTTGTATTAGAAGTATTTATAATAATACTACTGATATGAGCACCACTTTTACAGTATTTTTTTTTATTATAACGAACATTAAGTTTGGTAATTTACCAAAGTGGTACTTAAAAAATGTTGAATGTACTACATAACGTCAGTCTGAGGTCAGTAAGCATGAGCAGAATGAATACATAAGACCAACTGTCAATTATTTAGACTATCAAATGATTATAAATGCGCATTGTCTGAATAGTACTGCACTACAAATACAACTGCTACTACAATTATGGCTACGACCACTGCACATATACAACCATATGTAAATAGGATTTCTACCTCTTTAAGTATAACAAATTTGCAGAAAGACTTGTCTGTGAATTTATTGTTTGATGTTTTCTTTTGAAACATTTTACCATGATTATTTTTATCGTTATCAGTTCCAACACCTCCGCCCATCAAAAGAGCATCAGTCCCTGCAGTTCTGATCTCACACATGATTTAAGGAAGTCTGCTTCTTCTCACCACCCCTGATGTGTTGTAGTCTGAAGTCACATGGCCTGTCCTGGACCTATAAGAGGTCTTGGGCGATGGTGGTCCAGAAACATCTCTGACAGCTGATCTGACTCAAGGTAAGGAAAGCTTTTCTTTTTCCTCATCAGGTGAACCTCAGGGCTTCATCCTGGGACCCTTGGAAGTCTTGAAGATGAGCACTGGGGTTCATGGTTAATGTTTGTTCTCTTCTTCTTCTCCAGATGAAGTTGACCGCCGTCTTCCTGGTGCTGCTGGTGCTGGTCCTGATGGCCGAGCCCGGAGAATGTTTCTTCCACCTGCTACTCCATGGAGGTAAACTGCTCCACTTTTCAGCAGTAGACCAGAAGTGGAGAGAGTCTTCTTGTTCACTGTCCATTCCAATCTTTCATTGGGGAACAGTATATTTACTTTAAACAAATTTAAATTTTCAATCATGTTCCTAAAAATGACTGTGTCATGTGATCATTGTCTGTGTCACATGAGTTGTGATGTTGTCTTGTAATTGTTACTTTGCCCCATGTATTGTTTTTGGGTAACATGTCTCACTCTCGTCTCTCCTCAGTGGCACACGTGGTCCACCAGTAAGTCTTCCCAGCTCTTCTATCGATCTCATGAACTCTGGGCAGTTTCTTAATGTTGTCTCTGTGCTCCAGTATGTTTGGCAGAGAGGCCGACGACGTGATGGAGCTGGAGAAACGCTCCCTGGACTACCGGCCCGGACACCCTCCTCTGAACTGAGGGAGGAGAGGAGCAGCTTCCCCACAGCTGAACGTGTTCACGGCTGATTCTTTAACCCGAAATAAAATCTGAGCAAGTGAACACATGTCTGGTTGATATCAATAACATCAATGAAATAGTCAAAACATACAACACGTAGGCAGTAACAGGAAATGAAGTCACACAGAATATGCTGTGACTTGAGATTATAATACAATAAAGAGATGACACCAATTTGTATGCATCATCAAAATACTTAGTTAATAAGTATCAGTAGTAGTCATAATAATACAAGTATCAGTAGTAGTTATAATAATACAAGCATCAGTAGTAGCCATAATAATACAAGTATCATTAGTAGTTATAATAATACAAGTATCAGTAGTAGCCATAATAATACAAGTATCAGTAGTAGCCATAATACTACAAGTATCAGTAGTAGCCATAATAATATAAGTATTAGTAGTAGTTATAATAATACAAATATCAGTAGTAGACATAATAACACAAGTATAAGTAGTAATTATAATAATACAAGTATCAGTAGTAGTTATAATAATACAAGCATCAGTAGTAGCCATAATAATACAAGTATCATTAGTAGTTATAATAATACAAGTATCAGTAGTAGCCATAATAATACAAGTATCAGTAGTAGCCATAATAATATAAGTATTAGTAGTAGTTATAATAATACAAATATCAGTAGTAGACATAATAATACAAGTATCTGAGGTAGAGATATTAATACAAGTATCTGAAGTAGTCATAATAATACAAGTATCAACAAGTATTTCAGACGAACTTTATAAATAATAAGTTCAAAACATGGTCATGATGAGGGACTTTCTTTCTGGAGAGGAAGACTTCAACCTTTGAAACATGTGAGTGAGTCAGAAGAGTTTTCACATTAGTTGTCCTTTAATAAATCAATTGAAAAAACAACCAAATCTTGTCAATTATGATTTAATTTTACGTCCTTTCGTTTTCACTCATTGTTGCCATTTCGCCAGTTTTGTTGTTACTTTGGCACAGAAGATATGACGAATGTTGCCAACTCGTGGCCAGAGGTTTAATTGCACCACTCTAATGAATTAACGCCGTTGATTGTAATAAAATACAAAAAAAGGCTGTATTTTATACACACACTGTTGAAATACAAACCATAAATTAACTGTGAATTAAAAAAGTAAAAGGTAAAAAAAAATAATAATAATAATTGTTTCGTTCCTTATATCGATACACTACTATTCAATATTGACACAGTATTGGAAATCAAAATATTATATAGATATTTTCTTCTTCTCAAAGCACTTTGCTAACTTTCCTTCTTCGTCTAGCTTCCTTTTTCATCTCTTTTCCTTCCTACCTTCGACCTGTGAGAGCTGAACCGCTTCATCATGATTATGAAATCAGACATCTGGAGGTGGAGGGCGGTTAAGGTATAAAAGGAACTCCAAGATCTGGGCTCAAGACTTTAAGAGCTGAGGATTCTGGACTTCTTGACCCCGGGAAGAACTAGAGCAAGCGTTGGTCTACAGGATGAGGTTCATCCACGTCTTCCTCGTGCTGTCATTGGTCGTCCTGATGGCCGAGCCTGGAGATGCATTCCTGGGACAAATCTTCAGCGGACTCATGAGACGTACGTGGACATTTTCTTATCCGTCAATGAGTGATATCGAGATCTTTGTCAAACATGTCTTTTTTTTAAACAATTTCCCAACATGACGAGAGAATTCCCACATTTCTTTTTGGGCTGTGAAATGTGAGATAGTTTAAAAAGTAAAAAAAAGCTATTCAGGAGGAAATATAGACTTTTTTGAAAAGTCAAAATTAGATATAAAACGTCAAACCATGCACAGGTGGAAATATGACCTAGTATGAGTTATTTTAGACTGACATCAACAGAACAAATAAACATTTAGTGGAGAAAAGGTGTTGTGTCAAATTCTGATAGACTCTCATGTCATGTCCACAGTGGGAGACTGGATCCACAGGTGAGGACCGACCACACTCTACCACAGGTGGCGCTAAACTGCAGCTAACACTCTTTCTCCTTCAGTAAAATTCGCGAGGGGAAGGTTAAGAACTTCCAGAAGCGCTTCAATGGTCACGTCCCTCCAAACGAAAGTTGAGACCCGTTCACCTCTCCCATGGCGTCTTCGAACAAGTTACAAAAATAAAAGCATAATCAACCTAAAATGTCTTTTCTTTCTTTTTCACAACCACTTCTCCAACAGCCTATTTACACATCGATCTAGGGTTTTGTAACCAGACACATTAGCTAGCTTTTTAATAGTGTTAGTAGTTCAATGGTTCAATAATAATAATTTCAAGAAGAATGATACATTTCACGTACAACCATTAAAACTTTAGATTTACTAGCATTAGTTGATGTAGTTTAGTTAAATAAAAAAAAAAGCCTTTCCCTGGGAAACACACTTTTACAACAGCACAGTTGAAAAAAATAAAGTGCAAGGAAAAAAGAAATAATAGAAGAGATAATACAAAACAAAATAAAAACGATCTTAAAAATATACAAATTATTTACAAAATTAGAAATTTAACACTATTAACAAAATACAATAGAATAAAATAAAATAAAATAAAAATAAAAACAAAAAATAAAATAAAACACACAAGAAGAAAAACACACTACGGATTAGCATCAGGATATTTAAAGTAGAGAGTTAAATATCCTGACACCAGTTGGGATGAAGGACCTTCTATAACGCTCCGTCCTACACTGGGGGTGCCTGAGCCTGCCACTGAAGGAGCTGGCCAGCTCCTCCACGGTCAGGTGCAGTGGGTGGAGAGTGTTGTCCCTGATGGAGGATAGTCTGGAGAGTGTCCTCCTCTCTCCCACCTCCTCCAGCGAGTCCAGCGAGCGGCCCAGGACAGAGCCGGCCCTTGTGACCAGCCTGTTCAGTCTCTTCCTGTCCCGGTCCGTGCTGCCTGCTCCCCAGCAGACCACAGCGTAGTGGATAGCAGAGGCTACCACGGAGTCATAAAAGGTCCTTAAAAGTGGTCTGCACACTCCGAAGGACCTCAGTCTCCCCAGGAGGTGGAGGCGACTTCGGCCCTTCTTATACACGGCGTTGATGTGTGTGGACCAGTTCAGTTTATTGTTCAGGTGAACACCCAGGTATTTGAAGCTGTCCACCAGCTCAATGTCCGAGCCCTGGATGCTCACCGGTTGATGTGGTGGGGACTTTTTCCTGAAGTCAATCACCATCTCCCTTGTCTTACCGGTGTTTAAGCAAAGGTAGTTGCTCTCACACCAGTCAACAAAGTCCTTGATGACTGACCTGTACTCCAGCTCGCCCCCCCCCCAGACACGCAGCCCACAATGGCCGAGTCGTCAGAAAACTTCTGGAGGTGACAGCTGCTGGAGAAATAGGTAAAGTCCGCCGTGTAGAGGGAAAAAAGGAAAGGTGACAGCACTGTCCCTTGAGGCACCCCGGTGCTGCAGATGGTCACCTCAGACCTGCAGTCCTGCAGCCTCACATACTGCGGCCTGTTGGTGAGGTAGTCCATCATCCATGCTGCCAGCTGTGTCCCAACTCCTGCGTCCTCCATCTTCTTCCTTAGCAGCGCCGGCTGGATGGTGTTGAAAGCACTTGAGAAGTCAAAAAACATGACTCTCACAGTGCTACCGGCGGCTTCCAGATGAGTCAGTGCCCGGTGCTGCAGGTAGATGACGGCGTCGTCCACCCCCATCTTTGGCCTGTAGGCGAACTGCAGCGGATCCAACGCAGAGCTCACCGTCGTGCGTAGCTCGCGGAGTATCAGCCTCTCCAAGGTCTTCATCAGATGGGAGGTCAGGGCGACTGGTCTGAAGTGGCTCGGCTCCTTCGCGTGTACCGCCTTGGGAACCGGAACCACACAGGAGGTCTTCCACTGGACCGGGACCTTCTCCAGTTTGAGGCTCAGGTTGAAGATGTGTGTGACCAACTCACCAAGTTGATCAGCACAGTCCCCGAGCAGTCTGGGGCTGAGTCCATCTGGTCCAGCAGCTTTCCTGATCTTCAGTCGCCTTAATTCTCTCCTCACCTGTTCAGATGTAACAGAGAGAGGTGGCTGTGGGGGGTTGGGCAGCTGAGGCAGTAGGGCGTGTTGGGGGGGAGAAAGGTGGCTTGGAGGTGAGAACAGTTGGGGGGAGGGGGCTGAAGCAGGGGAAAAGCAGCTTTGTGAAGAGTGGGGGGCAGAGATGGAGGGGGGAGGGGGGCCCTGATCAAACCGGTTGAAATACTGGTTAAGTTCAGTGGCCCATCTTTGGTCTCCCCCTGCTGTGGCTCTGGCTCCACTCTGGCCATGACCTGAGATGTTCTTCAGGCCTTTCCACACATCCCTTGTGTTGCCCTGCGCCAGTTGCTCCTCCAGTTTCCTCTTGTATTCCTCCTTGGCCATCCTGATCGCCTTCTTGAGCTCTCGCTGGACCTCCTTAAGCTCCTCTCTGCTCCCTGAAGCAAACACCCTCTTCTTCTTGTTCAGCAGAACTTGAAGTTGAGGGGTCACCCATGGCTTGGTGTTGGCAAAGCACCGCACCTTGCGGGTCGGCGTGACGTTGCCCTCGCAGAACTTTATGTAATCCGTGGAATGGTCATTGAAGGTGTCGATGTCATCACCATGAGAGAACACGCTCCAGTCTGTAGACTCAAAGCAGTCTCTCAGCCTCTCCTTGGCTTCATCATTCCACATCTTAACAGTTCTTTTCTGTGCAGGCTGTCTCCTCACCATGGGAGTGTATTCAGGTCGCAGACGTATCAGGAGAGTGAGGCATGGTTAAAATCCCCGTTTATGAGCAGGAGAGAGTTCGGGTGTTTGAGCTGCAGGTCCGACACTGAGGCGCTCAGCCTCTCGCTCGCTGCGGCTGCGGCTGCGTCCGCAGAGGGAGGAATGTAAACAGTGAACACAATCACATGTGAGAACTCCCTCGGGATGTAATATGGGCGGATGCCCACCGCAACAAACTCTATGTCCTTAGTGCACACTTGTTCTTTAATGGAGACATGCGCGGGATCGCTCCATCTCTCATTAATAAACACCGCCACTCCTCCTCCTCTCCTCTTTCCGTCCATGTCCCGGTCCGCACGCACCATCTTGAACCCCTCCAGCGAAACGATGGAGTCCGGGGTCTTCTCCGTCAGCCAGGTCTCCGTGAAACATAGAAGGCTGCTCTCACGGAAATCTCTGATGCCGGGTCAGCGCAGCAAGCTCGTCCGTTTTATTCACGATCGAACGTACATTTCCCATGATGATCGATGGAATAAAGGGACGGAACCTACGTTTTTTCTCTTGTTTCATCCGACCTGCTCTGCATCCGCGTCTTTTCCTCTTAATTTCCACGGGAATCGTCCATTCCGCGCTGAGAGAGAGAGCGGTATTGCTCAACCCCAACAGCTGATCCCTTG
Organism: Callionymus lyra; assembly: GCF_982586985.1. Lineage (NCBI taxonomy): Eukaryota > Metazoa > Chordata > Actinopteri > Syngnathiformes > Callionymidae > Callionymus > Callionymus lyra. Next base: position 24,385,813 of record NC_141830.1, on the reverse strand, counting down.
TGTAAACAATAGACCCGCTGAGCGTGTCTGCCGACGGAGTTCCCAAAAGTGACGAAAATAGTAGAAAACCGCAGGCAAAAGTTGTAAAAGTGGTCTCGTTTTGTGCACAACGGCAATAAGATCCGACCATTCTAAAGAAAAAATTAAACACTACACCAGAAGTGTTTGCTAGCTTAGTAGCATTTGTTAGCTAGCTTAATAGCATTTGTTAACTAGCTTAGTAGCATTTTTTAGCTAGCTTATTGGCATTTGTTAACTAGCTTAGTAGCATTTGTTAGCTAGCTTGGTAACATCTGATAGCTAGCTTAGTGGCATTTGTTTGCTATTTTTGTAGTATTTGTTAGGTAGCGTAGTAGCATTTGTTAGCTAGCTTATTAGCATCTGTTCGCTGGTTTACAAGCTTTTGTTAGCTAGCATAGTAGCATTTGTTAGCTAGTTTATTGGCATTCCTTAACTAGCTAAGTAGCATTTGTTAGCTAGCTTGGTAACATCTGATAGCTTTGTGGCATTTGTTTGCTAGTTTAGTAGTATTTGTTAGCTAGCTTATTAGCATCTGTTCGCTGGCTTAGAAGCTTTTGTTAGCTAGCTTATTAGCATGTGTTAGCTAGCTTAGTAGAGTTTTCAAAAAGTATTCAAAACTATCTTACGTAGCAAGATTAAAAACTGTTGGCTATAGGTTCATCCACTACCTTCTGCCTTTAGTGAATTTTTAAACTGGATTCGCTTTTAATATTTTGTTAAAGATTCATCTTTTCTTTTTTGAAGTACTTTAAAATGAGTAACAAGTCAATCTTGTAGATGGATCTTAATGTAAACTATTAATGATTTATTTTAAGAATCTTTAAAAAAAATTTAATTCAACAAAATCATATTTAATCACATTAGCTTGTAAGTATTCATGTTCAAAGCATAGCTTGATGATAAAAATTTCAAATGTTACATCCACCCTTTTCCCTTCATGTTCTATTGTAATTATTTTATCATAAAAGGGGTTCTCTACAGCAACTCATCTAAACATCTAACAAATAAACAAATAAATTGTGTTTATGCGTTATTGTGAGTGTGTTAAATATTTTGATTGTGGTCGGCCAAACTGATCTAAAATGAGCTACAGAGAATTGAAGCCCAGTTGTTAGCTTAGCGTTAGCTCACCCTCTCTAGGGCAGTGGCCCCCAACCCCAGATCCAGGAACCGGTACTGGTCCGTGAAACATTTGTTACCGTTTCTGAGTAGTCATTCCATTTAAGTAATGCTTAAACACCTTGATATAACCAGTCCAGAGCTCTTGCTGATTCAGCATTAGGGTGATATGTGTTTTCATGCTCTTAGTACATAATACATTCATACTATTGTATTTTGACTTTTTTATGTCTGAACATCGGTCCATTAATAGAGTCATAACATTAAACCGGTCGGCAGTGCAAGAAAGGTTTGAGGCGCCTCAATGGTCACGTCCCTTTTGAGACCCGTTCATCTCTCCCATGGCGTCTTCGACCAAGTTACCAAAATAAAAGCATGGTCAGCCTGAAATGTCTTTTATTTATTTCCACAACCACTTCTCCAACATCTAACATCTAAAAGTTAGGAGACACACACGTACACGACACCATCGACAGCATACAATCAAATATACATCGATGCAAACACACAAACTTCTTGATAGAAGCAGTCCAGAGCTCTTGCTGATTCAGAGATGTTTTTTTCATGCACTTAGTACATAATACATTCATACTATTGTAATATCTTTTTTTTCTGTCTGAACATTGGTGCATTAATACAGTCCTAACATTTAACCGGTCGGCAGTGCAAGAAAGGTTTGGGGACCCCTGTTCTAGGGAACTCAACCCCTCCACTCTGGCTTGAGAATGACCCCTCGGTCAGTGCTGCAGAAGTCCCGCTGGTCATAGAGAAGCAGTTTTCTGACCGTCATTGTGGTTTGCGTGTCTCAACTTTCCACCTGAAGGTGTCAACGCTTGATAACGATTTCTGCACATTCACAATGAGACTTCCACATGGTTTCACACGAGAAACTTCTGCAAAAGTTAGAACATGAATTCACACACTAGCCTTAACCGTGTGTGTGATGTGTTGTACTTTACATAAAAATGTTCATTATTAAAACTCATATACCCATTACTTTATTCCTGGAATACTTTTTACTATAGTATTTACATGTATTTGTGATGGGAAAATTCTGAATAAGTTTGTTGAGTGTTATCAAATTTGTTCAACCACAGGAAACTAAATGCTAAGACCATAGTGACGGAAATCCGACAAACCAACAAGACATTGGATTTGGAGAGACGAGCACACGAAGTGAAAGGTCAGGGAAGATAGGCCTTAAAAATATTCTTAGTTTGATTTATTCTTATTAGAAATACCAAACAGTGTGTGTATGTGCATCGTCGTCTGTTAGATCTATGTTCACTCGAATTCCTTTGACGAGATCTAGTGATCATTGTTGAGAATAACTTGTTTGGATTTTTGATTTGAGATGCTTTAAATGTAATCCAAAACCTACTTTCATACGTCAATTAGAAGTAGTTCTAAATTAAGGAAAAATATTTGAAAGAAACAACCTCTTCATATTTGAATACTCCTCATCTGTAATGTCGTTGCTACAGAAAAATAGTTTGACTCTCCCAATTAGAACACAAAACACACTGATCTGATGCACACAGTAGGATCTAGTCGTAGAGTCATATACGTTGAATTCAAATATATTTAAACCTGCAGTACTGTATGCAACAAACAAAAAAATCAGCCACGAAGGTGAACTGCAACGGAACAATGTAATACAAAATTGTAACTCATGGTTTATGGTGATTGATTTGTCGGATGTTTTAATTTGATGTTTTGTGTATTGATTGTTGCTCATGCTATAGCTTCCATTATCCTGGAGCAGAAAACATCTCAAATACACCACAATCTTATTGTGTGTTGATCATGTTACGATGGCAACCTGTAACATTTGTTGATCCAATCTGTTGTCCGACGTTCCTTTTGACAATCCTGATTTAGCTCTTGCTTACTCAGATCTTTCTTTTTCCTTCATCTGTTGTTCTTTCCTAAGACCCAATCGGCATCCAAAGGTAACTATGGAACCGAAGGGACCTCGCAGCGAAACCATCCTCTAGGAAAATGACAAGAACCTTTGAAGGAAGTCCAGATGTCATCATCACTGGAGACTTTCCAAGTCCTTCTCTCAACAGAGAGACACATCTCTTCAACATTGACAATCAACTAGGGGTTCTCCTGGGGAATCAGAGCTACAACATCAGAAACATCAGAAGTTAAGATGTTGATAACTTCTGAACCAAGGTCATTAAAAATTGCAATTAATCACCATAAGAAGCTGGGACCCATGTAGAATTAGAATTTTAAATGAATGGTTCATGACAAGCCTTGGAAAGACAAACTCAAATGAAAGACAAGAATTGAATATGTTTTTCTCTTGACAGTAAATGGTGTAGTAAAGGATTTTTTTTTTTTAATCCCAAATCAGTCGGAAAGATCTGAACTGCAGAGGAGAAAGTCCAAAATAATGTAGAATAAAACATTTCTGAGGTTTTCTCGGCTTTTAAAGTCGGATTTGTCTTCTATATTGCAACTTTAGATGTAACAGAAGTAACGGTGACAAGCATCAAGTCTAAACTTCTTCTCGCGCTGTGAGAAGTTTAGAAGACGATGACACAAAAACACAGTTGAAACATGCACTCAATAAAATACCGACAAACTAGTGGTTAATTTGTGTTTAACCGGTTTCAAACACACTCATAAAACTAAAGACCTTCATGGACGTCTCAACGATCAAGACCTGCTTATCTCTTTCATCTTAAGCAGTTCTGGGCAGGATTCAAATGAGGGTATTTGTGTTTCAACTTCCTCCTTTGTAGACAATAAATAGATATGATTTGTCAGAGATTCAGAGTCTTCTCTGGTCGTCCTTGAGTCGGCCATCTTTGTTTCAACATGAGGTTGGCTCTGCTCTTCCTGGTGATGTCGCTAGTCGTCCTGATGGCAGAACCCGGCGACTGCATCTTCAGGCACCTGTGGCACGGAGCCAAAGCCATATTCAAGGGGGCCCGGGCCGGATGGAGAGGTGGGTCACTCCCAGTTCGTTTTAAAAGTTCTATCACTGCAGGACAGCATTTATTTTTTAAATTGAGTAACTTTATTGGAATTATTATTTAATAAAAGATACGATTTAATCAAATAATATTAAATCTACATTTTAATAGATGTAATTTGCAACAGAAGAATAATTTATATTTATTTATTTGTATTGAAATAATTAATAAGTAATTGATGGAGACTTTTGCTGAATAGTCATTCAATTTTAGTACAGAATTGTCAAATTAAATGTCAAATTGACTTTGTTGAGCAACAAACTCCCTGACATGCATGTGTGTGTCCAGGTTACAGAGACAGCAGGAGACAAAGGTAACAACTCATCGCCACAGTTGAATTGAAAATGTCATCATTCACACTTTTATTTTTTCTTCTCAGTCAGGACAACCAGGGATACCAGGGATACCAGCGAGACCAGCGAGACCAGGGATACCAGCGAGACCAGCGAGACCAGCAAGACCCAGAAGTGGTGGAGTTTCTGGAGAGATAATCTTCTCTTTTCGTCCACGCTGTCACAAAAACCTCTGATGTTGTGTGTTTTCGCAGCACAAACTCTTTCAAATAAAGAAGCAAAAAAATTTGATTTATTTAAGGGATTTTCTGCTCCTAGGCAGAACAGGGCTTAGAAGTGAAGCCATCGAATGAACACACAAACAAACTTTAAGCTCAACAACATTTAACTACAGCAACAAAAACATATCGTCACTAAAGTTCCAAACACTGGTTCTCAATGGACTCATAGCAGTCTTATAAGGGGAACTGGCCTGTGGATTCCTGACTCACACATTTCCAGCTAGAACCTCAGTGACTATGTTAGCTTGCACTGAACACACAGGCTAAGCCAAGGGTCGGCCCCCTGTACCACTCTGAGAGCCAAATGGACCCTTTTTCCACAGTAAAGAAAAGACTTGGAGCCGCAAAATCTATTTGACCTTTAAAATGAAATATCATTCCATTACTTTGTTAAGGTGTTGTTTGACTTTCTGCTTCATATTAACAAACTATAAATTAAATATTTACAAGTCTATATTTTATCAATAGAAAAACTTTTTTTTTTTCATGGGCAGGTCTTCTTGCAAATTTTCTAATGTAGATATTTCAATGAACAGAGAGTTTTGTAAGAAACAGACACGTACTGATGAGTGCAATAGAGTTCAACATCACTTTAACAAACACACACATCCACACTTAACTTTAATGCAGTGCTACAGAACCTTGAACTGATTTGTTTCTGGCTCCCTCTTCTGTTAGAACAAATGTCTGCAGGATCATTTAACCTTGAAACATGTTTATGATCAAACAGACAAAACACAATTAAGAAGGTTGTTAAAGATGTTAAATCATTACCTACAACAGGTACTTCTTGTTGAGAGAGCGACTTGGAAAAAAAAGAATAAATTAAGTACGATATGAAAACAACTCAAACAGACAATGACACTGGATCAAAGTGAAGGTTCTCATCCACAGACAAAGATAAACAGTCATAAGAAAGACCAGGATTAAACAGTCAGAAGGTTAAATATTAGGATCAAGTCATCTGTTTAAAAAGATGATTCTAGACAACAAGACATCACAGCACAGGAGGAGAAGTTGAGCACGGAAAAGAACGTCTTCAGTCATGAACTCGTGAACTCTACCTGGAGAACATGTCAGCTGCTCAGGTCATCACCTGAAACTTCTCCTTCGGTTTTGCAGAAGTTTCACAATTGATACTTATCACTGTTACTTCATCCAAAGTTGCAAAAATGAGAAGAAAAATCTGCCTTTAAATAGAACCGACAACAGGATTCCACACTCCACCAGAGGGTAAAACCTGCACTGAGGTGAGACACACTTTATTTTTCTATGACTGACACCTGTGGGATCATGACTGAGTCCGAGTGACTGTTGCGAGGGTGAAGAAGATTCAGAGAAGCTCTTTGAACAGAGAAAACTGAGTCAGGGCAACTATTGCTAAAGTAAAGACGGAGTCGAGCGACTGTTGCAACAGTCACAACCTAGTCAGAGCGACTGTTGCCATAGTGAAAACTGAGTCAGAACGCCTGTTGTCTCCTTTACAGGATGAAGTGTGTTTTCGTGTTCCTTGCACTGGCGCTGGTCGTCCTGATGGCTCAGCCCGGTGAATCTAAAAAATCAAAATCTGAAGTGAAGATGAAATTTCTTATCAAAGGTGAGAAAATCAAACTTTAGATTTCTAACGCTCTTGTTTTCTTTCTCTGTGTGCTTACATTCTTATCATACATTTGTTTTGTGTCTGTTTTTGTTCTCCATGTCTTGTGCCACTCTTCAAATTATTTTTCTTTCTTCCGCCAGATTCTCTACTTCTTGTTTTTCTTATTGCTGCTCTAGTTGTGTGCATTTTTGTAACAATTATTTTTTCTTCTTCAAGTATCCAACAAGGGGAACCATAAGATGTGAGTGATCAAACAAATATCGTCTCTTGTTTTCCTTTTTTCTTTGATGTCACGTCTTTCATTTACCTTCACGATGTTACTTTTTGTATATTTTGTTTTTATTCAAATTTGGAATTACATTAATCTGACAGACCGCCATCATTTTAATAGATATGAAGCAAAAATTGAATCGGTTCAGCTGATATTAGGACCAGATAAAATTGTCTCAACATTTTTCAGTCCATGCTGTCTGGATCCTGCACTTGAAATCAGTACTTGATTCTTGATGTTTGAATTTTCCTGATCTGAAATTGAGACTTGAAATGACTTGAAATGTCATCACGGTGTTCCTGACATTTTGGTTCTGACTCCTTCAGGGACATGATGAAACATTTGGCTCAAGCTATAGGAGGAGCCTCAGCTGGACACCAACCCGCTGAGCCCGAGGGGGCTGGAGCCGCGGAACCTCCTCCTGAATCTGAAGTTTAGGCAGACGGTGGCAGAAATGCAAATAAAAACTTGCATCTGACTCACTCTCTGTATTTGCACCTGTGTCGAGTAAATAATGTCACATTGTGACACAATAACTTGTGTTCTGCCGTTGTGTTGTGCTTGAAGGAGTTCATTGAACCATAGTTTATGAACTAGCACATATTCTAGATGTATGGAACTGAACGTATTGTCAGGAAAGTTCCTACGTCATTTGATATGGTACCGTTCAAACATACAACTTTATTGAAAAAATACAGAATTAAAGTAAACATTGTCTTATAGAAATAAGCAACGGCCGTTTTGGTGCAAGTTTATTCATTTACAAAACAACTTTTGATTTTTCGATTGGAAGATATGACAAACTATTTTCTGAACCAGTAGCTTTATATGACATTTTAAGTACTTCATGACGTGCAGTGAGGTTGATGAATGTTAAATGAATGAAGTTAAATATAAGAAGGAAAATAGAATACTATTTAATTGTTCATACAACAACATGCAGCTTGTGATGCTTTATATCAAATCCTTATAATTCCTCTTATAATGACACTTAAACAAACACTCACAGGAACACATTTTTTCACCAAACAACTTTTCATATTTCATATGAATGAATAGATCTTCTTCTTGTATCTTATTCATATTTACTGTAAATTAAATTATAAAGATGTGCTCACGTTTATTTAAACATTCACTAAAACGTTTGTTTTTTTTTTACTTAAAATTTCTGGTAATTTAAATAACTTAAATTGAGGTTTATATGAAAAGTATAAGACACATTATTGTTGATCTAACACACACACATGGACCAACAACAACACTGACACACAGTGGAAACAAAACGTCACTCATTGTCACAATAACGTCTGAAGAAATTGTTTCTTGTATCTTCAAATTGCTTATAAAAATGTGTTTTGTAATAATTAGGTTTGTGAAACACTGTAAAACAAGGTTTCGCTTTAATTTAAAACATAGCCAGTTTGTGAATACTGGGATGCGATCTGAACTGTGATGCTGACGAAGTCAGAGAGACCAGTGTGCATGCTCGTGTGAATACTGCAATTGTGCTAATCCTTCACTCGACACGGTATCAAGGCTTATTTCTATAATCATTTAAACAAGTTCGAAGATTATGTAGAAAACGTACATTTAATTAAAAAACATAAAACCTGGTTCTTAAGGGTTCAAGATGAGATATCTGGACTTAGTTATTTAATTATTGTATGCCCAATTTAATGTAAGAGTAATATATTTTATTGAATTTTATTGATTTATTTAGTTTATATATAGTTTTGACAAAACTGACAACAAATGTAAAATAGTTTCTGATATCAATGAGATCTGATGAATATTTGTAATTATAAAACAGATATAATACAGTAGTTGCTGACTTTGGTCACGTATGGCTTCGGCAATAGTTTTTAAAAAGAAGAGCTTTTAGCAACATAAAGAATAACTATGACGTAGTTCATTCTTGGAGCCACCAACTTTTGACAATCTTTAATTATGAACTATGAGATTTAACACTGGTGAACTGAACTATGAACTAGTTCACATACACTGGTTGTGAGTATCATTTCGGTCCGCCCAACTACTTCCTATGCGATGATGTCACAAGTTTGAAACTACTTTTTAAGAGTTTTTTCATCAACTCTTCTGAACGACCGGAGGACATTGCGTTCCGAATTCACATGAAACAAAAAACAATCTTTGTTAATCAGATCATTTTGGCCATTTTCTGGTCTGTCAACGCAAGTCACTTTAACGCCAACGGAATGTGTCCGTACTAAATGAGGCGACGCCTCTGATTTGCAGAAATGTGTAATGCAATACACACCTTCAAGGGACTAATGGGAACAACCAAACAAATATCAGTTAATAATTTGAAAGGAAAAAAACAATTAAAAAAAAAAAAGCTTTTAAAAAGTTGTTCAAGTTTGCCCTGTGTTACGTCATCACTTAGGAAAGTGCCTGAACCAAAACTTCTGCAATTCAATTGTCGCTCACAGTGCCATCTGCTGTCCTGGAGGTGTAACCACACAAGGAGTCGGTGGTCAAGGTCTCTTGTTGGAGTGTGAAACTCAAATTCAGCCCCACACACGACCCTGTTGGTCCTCCTTACAGTCTTACAGTGGTCTGGGGCCTCCGTCCACAGGGACCATCTCGCCCTGCAGCAACCGACACCTCCATTAAAGTGAGCAGCGCTGAAGTTTGTTTGGGCTGAACCGGGCTTCGCTTTAAACACATCGATCAGAAATGAGCTGCGGGAGTTGTGCTGGTGTATATGGAGGGGGGGAAAGGGGGTCGCTTGTTTACTGGGCTTTGCTTGTTGCCGGCGTTAAATAATAGAGGAGTGTGGACAGGTCAGTGTGAAGGTCGTCCGACAGTAAGAGGATCTCGCCACAAGCGTGCGGTCAGAGCAGACTCACGTGGACGCCACAGTCGATTGGGCTGTGGTTGGCATTAGAGTCCGGAGACCCCGGTCCACACTTCCTCAGCTTACCACCTCTCACTCCTCATCAGCGGGGAGTGAAATTTCAGACCAGCGAAAGACGCGCCATAGTTGTGTTCATATGTGAGAATCTCCTTTCTTTATTTCCCACAGTTTATTTTGAAAAAAGAGGTGATTTCTTATTTGAGCCTGCGACATGTCAAGATACTTTGTTTCGGACGAATCAGTCAAAGAATAGATCGTAAACTAACTAAAATTTAAACACAAGCTCCATCTTGTTGCGGAGAAATTGCTGAATCAGCGTTATGTGGAGATTTATTTGTCATGATCTTCTGCCATATATATTGTTTTTAATTTCATTTTTGTCTTAAAGTAAACGCCAACATTAAACTCATCCTGCTGCTGTAGTTGAACGGAAGTCATAGTTCAGCCAACAAAATTCAGATTTCAAACCTCATGTCGACTAAGGGTTGTGATTGTTTTCAGAATAAGCCAGAGTTATTTAGTCCAAAAAGACATCCAAATACCTCCATACTGCTCGTCTGTAACGTCCCTCTTGTATTGAAGCCTCGACATGAAGAATTGTTCAGAAAAAAGATATAACAAGTCTGTTTATTTAAAGATTGTTTTCAGCCATCAGTCTAAATCACACTTTCAATGTTTTTGAACGAAGATAATCTTGTAGCTGGAGCTGAGAGACTGATCACTTAAGGTACAAACAAACTTAAAATATAGATGTATTTAGGGTTTTTTCTGAACAATTCCTCATGTAAGATTTTTGGGGAACTATGACTTCAAGATCTGATTGAGTGTTTTACTTCAGACAGACGTTTTGGTCGGGAACACATGAACTCATCAGGGTTGGCGGTCTCGTTCAAGGTCACGGTGTGCCCGGGGGGTTCAGGTTTGTCTCGGCAACTTGACGCTCGTCCGTGAAAAGTCCTCGGAAGTGATGGAAAGGCTCCGGTTGTTGTTTGTGGGTTAAATGCTTCGATCGATACGGTAGATGTCGCACAATCCCAGAGGTGATCAGACCAGGCTGCCATCTCCTGGAGCAATTACCCCCCCACCCCCTAAACCCCTGTATCCTGTTACTCAAATGTACCTCCCACCACAAGACCAGAAACAACTTCACATTTGAACTAATTTCCTAAAAACTCTACGTCAGCACTTCAGTCTCGATCCATTATGGATGAAACAAAACCTCGTAGAAACTTGAATAAATTGTTCTCTCTGAACAATCCTTAACTCGGCTTGACCTCTGACCTTGTACTCATGTTTCTCGTATCTTCCCTCCTATCGTCACCTGGTCAGGTGCGGCAGGAAATCAGAGTTCTGTCATGACACCATGTAACAACAGGAACATGGGCGCAGGCGGGTCTCAGCGGACAAGGTTTCACTCCCATCAGCAGATCCAGAGCCGATCGCCTTACATAGGACTGCAGTGTAAATACAGCATCACACACACGCATGCACACACACAATCACAGACATCGATTTCCCCTCAGCAGCGTCAGGTCTCCTTGTCAACAGACTCCTCCAGCACGCAGGATGAATTATTCACGGACGGTTCGGTAAATAATACCGGGCTAATATCGGGCCGCACAAACCGCGGCGATCGTGATCCGGACGAGGAAAAGTATGCAACTTCTCCTGGTCGGTCCGAGATGTTCCGGTTCTACAGTTCTCTCGTGTGCCAGTTTCTGACCTCAGAACCTGCAGCTGAGCCAGTGTGACCCGGGTATGTGGAGCAGCATCAGAGGGATTCACGGTCCACGAGTGACAACCGGTCGACACGACACTCCGGGACAGTCAATCTGCCAAACGCTCGTCTGTTTGATCGATGAAGAAAAAGTGTTTTGGTGTCTGCTGCATAACCGTAATGTCCCCGGGTGATGCACAGACACATGGGGCTTATCTGTCCGGGCCAGTGGTGCATGCTCGGGGGGACGCCGGTGTCAATCAGCCTCTAATCTGAGGAGACACTCCGACACCACACAAACAAGAGGACAGTAAATATGATTCATTAACGGGAACAACAGACGCGGCGTCGCATCCTCTCAGCTGATCCGCTGCCTCCGCTTGACTAAACGACACATTAGCAGACGACGTCTCACCTGGTGACCGTTTGATTGTGACCCTTGACGGACAGGTGTCGGGGGCCGGGAAATAGACGTGATGAACACTAACACACGGATTGATTTGCAACGTCTTGTTGTATTATGAATGATAAATTCTCTACGTGACGGACGCTTGAACTCTTAACTCCACAACTGCAACATTGACTGCTTTTGTGCCACTTAACAACTACTTGACCCGGAAGCCTGAAAACAAATTTGTTTGTGTTAACCCTTGTGGTGTCTCTGGGTCAGGGTGAATGACCTCAACACTGCTGAATATATATTTTTGGAAGCCAGGGAGGTCCTTACAAGGGTCCAATACAAGGGTTAAAACATTATTTAGTGATATTTTCTTGCCATAGTTTGTTGCTAGTATGATGGTCCACAACTCCCCATGTTTTCCTAAATACACACATAAATAAATGTGTGTTTGTATACAAACTGCTCTGAATTGCAACAAACCAAAACATTTTATTGCAGATAAAAAAAATATTGATTATTTTTCACGAAGGTTCAGGAAATTTATATTTTCTCGTTTGGATATTTCCCGATGTTTTTTTGTTTTTAACTTCAGGGCCACTGTACTATTTACACTTCACACAAAACCATGCGTGATTACAGTGAATTTTGGTGCCTTTTAAATAAGTAATTTTTATATAAACTTGGTCTTTGGTCTCGAGAAAACACTACAAAACAACAACAACAACAACAATATAAAAACACAATAAAACGCAACTTAATAACTTGTTTCAATTTGCGAAAAGTGCTGTCAAGTGTCTGCAATAGTGTTCCAACGGTTGCAATCAGTGTTAAAAAGTAGTAGAAGAAGAAGCTGTCGAGTCATTTCCAGTGTGTAGCGACAGTGTTTGATTTGAAACTATACTACCCTGTCGAAATGTGCGCACTTATTATCCAAGAAGTGCACTTAGAGAAGTGTGCAAATTGAGACACGCATAAAAGTTGACCCTCTGGGCGTGAAGGTGTGTCAACATCATCTGTTGTTGGACGGTTAGTGAATCAGCATCACTGTCCTTCCCTGAAGTATCCACGAGATGAACGAGACATTCCCAGGCCAGAGTCCATGTGTCGTCTTCTTGTTCAAGCATTAACAAAACCCTATTGTATTTGTCAGATTTTAACTAAGTCTGCACCTACATGGCAACATCCTGCGAGGTCATTGAGTCGTTCCTTAGCCCCATCCATTAGGGGCTGTTATTGCAGTGGCCCCTGAGTGCCGAGCACAAATCTGAATGACATTAGAGCGTTTTATCCATCTGGGAAGAAGAGGCGTTAACCTTAAACTGATATTTAAATGTCAAGAGTGTGTGTGTGTGTGTGTGTGTACGAGAGCGTGGAAAGAATGTAATTAAATGGCGAGCGAGTTTTTCCTTCTGATCCGAGATCAGATTATTCCGTCAGAGTTGACGGAACGCAGAGGTTTATGTTTTCATCAATTAGGTCCAATTACCGAGCGAGACAGCAAATTATTCAATTATTCAGCGACGGCTAGAAGATGCTGCGGAGCATCTCAAGGGTGGATTCTTGCGTCTGGGACGATCAGCCCTGACGACGACTGACTGAGACACACTGAGGAGCTCAGGTACGAGGCTGTCTTTCATGGGGAAAAACGGAAGTACAAAGAGTTTTCTTTTTCACCTTTGGAAGAGACTCCTCTTTTCGTCTTGTTTCATCCTTCAGTTTGTCAATCCATCATTCCTCTATACTACATCCCTCCTTTATTCTATCTCTGCGGCTCATGTCAATAATAATCTAAATCAAACCTTAGATTTTGAATAAGAGATTGACTTTTTTTTTGACGACAGGAAATCATTGAATGCCGTGAATCAGAGGTGTCACATTCAAATAACATAAGGGCACAAAATCTTTTTAGCAGTCCAAGTCGGGGGCCAAAAAAAATGTACATTCACCAAACAGGAAGTAGGGCTCTGATTTAGATTTTGTTTCTCAATGATCTCTGTGTTTGTACTCCTTTTCCAAACAAATTATTCATCCTCACTTTCACTCTGACATCCATAGTCTCTGTTCCTTATCTTATCTTAAACACTGATCTTCATAGGTCAACATTCTAACAGGAACATTAATCTACTGTGATTTTAGAAGACCACAATATTTAGATCATCTTGTCTGTTTCTTGGTGATTTATTCATCATCTCCGTGACCAGTGACCGGCTCACAATAAAAAGGTAATATAAATTGAACTGAGAAGCAGTGAGCAGAGAAGCAGAATGAGTGCGCGAATGCTCCTACCCAGGTGCAAAACAAATAGACTCAGGGACTCATTCATCCCTCGGGCTATTAAATTGTACAATTCTGAGTTCGGGGGCAGGAGTGGAGTGAAAGTATCTGGATGTTCTGTTCCATGTTAGTCTTTGTATCTTTGTCTTTGTTGTTTTTCTTTCCTTGACCTATGTTCTTTGTCTTTGTCTTTAGACTTAGATTGTGTCATCTTGTTCTTCCTCTTTATGTTCTTCTTATTTTATTTTTTATGTATTATTTTTTATTGTTTATGAAAAATTGCTGGCTATTGTAAAAAAACAATTTCCCAAAGGAGACCTCCTGAGGGATCAATAAAGTTTTACCTTACCTTACCTTAAATAGAGATGCCTGAGGTGGGAACGGATCCGTCTGTAGCTTTATCGCTTGGTTTTCAAAATAAAAGATTTGAGCAACACATGGTGGTGTCTTGGTTCGATCATCTGCTATTTTAATTTAGATTTTTGAGCGACATGACTCGCCAGAAAACGTGTTGAGACGTGGGTCCCTGTCGTGTCAATCAACTCCTTCATGGGCAACGGTCACAAAAATACATGTCACACCAACACGAGTCGACGGTGACACCTGACACACAGGGCGGGAAACGAGTGGTCTGGATGTCTCTGCCGTTGCGTTTCATCCTAAATTTACATACCAAAGTGTTCCCGGGTCCATTTCCATAATTGGATAAAAGCACTCTCAGGTGCGAGACTCCCGAGATCACGCTGGTTCCCGTGCGCTGGAGAGAGTCATGTTTGTTTGGGAGAGTGGAAATGTTCCAGTGAGTTCGGAGGTGCCACTGATGGAGAAGAAAACTTGATGAAGCCCAATTTATAGATGCCAGACTTTCTTAGATCCATGTGTTGCACTGTTTTTACACAACTTGGAACCTGTCAGTACATGATCCGGGAGATCTGAAGGCATCCGGAGTAACCCTCGACACCCTCTGCATGACAGTATGGCAGCTCAGAAGAAGTAACCGCTGCAACAAGCTCCTCTCCACGCACTGCAGAATGGAACGTTTGAAGACATCCTTACACCATACACCAGATCTCTCCCTCATTTTTACTTTTTGTTGGAAACTTTTGAATTGATTTACTTATGTATTTTCTTTTGTTTTGTATGTATTTGTTGTATTTATGTATTCATATTATGTGTTTATTGTATGCTTTTTTGTATGTATTTATTGTGTCCATCCAACCATCCATCTACGATCTGTATCGACGTACTGTAAATGTATTATATAACCGTGTCAATGCGTGATCTGGGAAATCATGAGAGATCTATTTGTAAACAGGCGTGTTGCCTTCGAAAACATATTTTAAATGTATAAAGCCGAGAATGTATTGTGTCTTCGTGAATTTAAACATCGATTTTATGAAAGATAGAGAGGAAACCAAATAGTGTAGTCTGTGCACATTTAGTCTAAACATGTTTTGTCTTCTACGATGAAGAATTAGTTACATGACACAATTATTACGTTACGACACAACAAACACTTTATTGATCTTGTCTTTTGCCTGACTTTGATCTAAACTTAAACGGGCCCGAAACCTTCCTTTATTTTACAAAAATTCACTTTCCCTAGTTACTAATCATTTGTCCAAAGAAGTAACCAGTAATGTAACTAAGTTAATATATTTAAGTGACCATCACTGATCATTTAGTAACTGAAAAACTTACAATAATTGTTTCATGTTTTGACTAATTGTCTTAGTAGAAGATCCTTTGTCTCCTTCACCTGGCTTCATCATCATCATCATCACCAACTGGATTGTCCAGCAAGACTCTGACCAGATCCTCCTGAACCAAAACACTATAAACGAGGCGACACACCATGTGCAGACAAAAACTAGCGACCACGCTTGAGTTCTGTTCTGACATGAAGCTCATGAGTACCTCAATACTGGTCCAGAAGATGAAGCTGCTGCGGCACAGATCTTTCAGCAGACGCCCCCCCGCGGGGGCCCCGACTCCCTGTGAAATATCTCGACAGCTGGACTCATCTGGCAACCTTTCCTGAGGATCCACGAGGACTCGCGGTGGGGAAGAGAGTCCCCGTGCTCGTGCAGCTGCAGCCGACGGTAACAACTTCCACAAAAAAAAACGCACAACTGTTCATCTTCACTCTTCCTGCCAACAGCTGCATTGATGTTCCACCAACATCGCTGCACAGAAGCAAGCGTTGCATGATCCAGTCAGAAGATAAAAAAAAACCCTTTAATTTTAATTCTTGTGTCTTACAAGTCTTCAACAAAATTCTTGTTTTTCCTTCTGCTCTGCGGCCTCTGCTTTCACGATATCACCTTTAAATAAATGTAAATGCATGTGCGCGTGTGTTTGTGTGTCTGTGTCGATGTGTCGAGCTCAGCAGGTTACTCCCTGCCTGGCGGCTGCTGCTCAGGAGTTTGACAAATTTGATCCGAACCAATGGGGCTCCTTATTAGTGATATTTATACCACACATTCTTTCCGTCTGTGTGTGTGTCTGTCAGTTAGCATTTAAGCGTGGCCAGGGGAGCTCACCTTTTACCAGCCCAGCCATCAGCGTCTCCAGCGAGCAGCTGCGCAAATATTCCTGAAAGCTGCGACTCAGTGAGAAGTGACTTTATTCTGCTTTCATTAGGATGAAGAAATGCTGACTGCACCTGCAAGTTCGGCGCTGAGGGGGAAGGTACGTGCTCGGTTTTGAATTCGGATATCCGTCTTGCTCAGGATCTCCGAGAGCTGTTCGGCTTTAAATAAAAGATACGCGAGCGCCAATGTTGTCGCCATCGGAACACACCGTGAAGGTCGCGTCAACCTGAAAGTTTTTACCAGGAAAAATGATTTTACAAAATGTCATCAGTAACTTCACTTTGAAGATCCAGAGTGAGAGGAAGACTTTTAGGGGACAGGTCAAAGGGTCAAGTTGTCAGTCCCAATGAAGACATCTTTCTTGCTGCGTCAATTTCCACTGCGATCCGTACACATCCTCAAACCTAATAAGAAATAGATCCTGCCACGACTCTATCCAAGTTCACAGACAGACGCTCTATTGAAACTACATGATCACAAAAATTGTATTAAATCAATTTACTTTATCCGTTTAAGCCAAACTACAAAGCATCAATTCAGTTCAGCACAGCTCAAACAGGGGACGAAACAAAATGATACAACTGTTCACCTATAATTTAAACTTCACTCATTTTCTACTCACCCTTATGTCGAATAAAGGTTAGGATTATTTTCAGAGTAATCTGTTCTTAAGTCATAGACAAAAATGTTTGTTCATATTAATGTAGCGACTGGAGCTCAGCTGTCTTAATCTTCATCTTCGTCCAAAAAGCCACTTAAAAACATCCAAATACCTCCCTACTGCTCGTCTGTAACGTCCCTCTTGTACTAATGCCTCAACGTGATAAGAATTGTTCTGAAAATACTTAAATAATTGTATATTTGAAGGCCGTTTGTAGCAGAAGCCTAAAGGTTATCATGCTACACAAACAGGAAGTACGCCGGGTAGTATATCGTGAGCCTGTCCAGTGTACTGTCGACTGGAAACGCTCGCTGTTTAGCATATTATCAACAACGTAAAAATAGACTTATTTCATTATTATTATTATTATTATCCACCTCGAGGCTTCAATACAAGAGGGACGTTGCAGACGAGCAGTATCTGAATGTTTTTAAGTGTCTTTTTGGACGAAGATGAAAACGAAGACAACTGAGCTCCAGTCGCTACATTAATATGAACAAACATTTTTGTATATAACTCTAAAAAGGAACAGATTACTGTGAAAATAATCCCAACCCTAAATAGACATGAGAGTAGAAAATGAAAATCACTTTAAATATCTAGAAAAGTTATTTTTGGTCACAATGCTAATAAAATATTTCCCTTTTGTGGTAAATATTATTTTATTATTATTGTTATTTTTATTAGTGTTGTTGTTCTTCTTCTTCCTATTTTTGTTGTTGTAATTATTATTATAAACAAACCACTGTCTATGGAATATATCTGGTGGAGAGTAGTTTACAAGTTTAGCTCAATAGCATTAGCATGTTAGCACGTATGAACGTGACCCCGGAAAGATCATGATCAAATGTGTCTCTCTGGTTATTGAATAATCTGAGATCACAGCAAACAATAATGAACACTGCTCCTCCCCCTCAATAAAAGCAGAGCTCACAAACATCCCTCAGTGCACTTGAGCACGGCGCCAGGTTTTCCCCCTCCGAGATCTGCCGAGAAAGGAAGTGGACGGTTGGTTTAACGTGGGCCGAGTCAGAGTCCAGATCCTGTACGGCACCGTTCGGTTAATGAGCTATGAAATTAAACGTATTCTTTCCCCGACGCCTCCCTAAATATCGGCCAGCACGGCTAATGAACTTCCCTCGCCCATCAATTACCTGCAGACGTAATGATGCGGAAGGTGTGAGAACACAATTGAGATTTAATTCCGTGGCGTGTTCCAGCTTCGCAGACTCGGGCCGAAAAACGCCGTCGGAGCCGAGGGAACATTTGTTTGGACAGAGAGAGGAGGGATAATCCCTTCATCTGGACCCTCGCTGTCGTCTCATCTGACACACCCATCTGCTCGCACACTCTCAGGAGCTCTCCACCAGGACGCCGTCCTCTCCGACACGACCACCTCGCCGCAGATATGTGACGCGACGGTGAGGCTGCGGGTTGGCTTTGTCGAGCATCTTTGTAGCCTCCGCACACCCGACAATAATCCCTTAAATCAACACCATGTGACAAACAAACGTCTAAGCGTGATGTGTGTCACACACGTTTACCGCCGACACGGGTTACACACACACCTGCAATGACATCACCGTTTCAAAAATCTTCTTATATGAGTTTTAATAATTTACAGTGATAATGACTTAATTCAGAAGCTAACACAGCTGACTCACACACACACACTCCCTCTCTCAGACACACACACAGCTGTATGTGCGACACAGTGGCGATTATGGTCGCCAGAGGGGGAGTCAGCACAATCCTTATTGTGTTACAAACAAAAGCCTTTTTAGAATAAAAGAAACAAAACAATTGCACTTCCTTTATTTGATTGCTGAGATGGACGACAACACACATTTGTTCGACTAGTTCTGACAACATGGCTGGTTAATACAATCAAAGACGACACAGCGTCTAGTCAAACTTTCTTTATTCTAAGTTAATTGTCAAATAAATGATGAATTATAAATGTTTTTTTTTTCTTTTTTTATGTAGTCTAAAACGTGTTCATGTCGTCAGTGTGAACGTAGTGTCACACTTCGGTCCGACCAGAGAACCGTGGGACCAGGAGAGCAGGAGAAGACACAGATCGTCGCACATTTCAACATAAACGATGGACCTCGACAACAACCTGCTGCTGCCAGTGGGATTCACACACACACACAGACACACAAACAGACACACACCTCTAAAGGTCGCCTGGTTTTGAAAGAGAGTTTTCTCCTGCTAATTGGGACACTCTATAGTACACACTCGTTCATGTCACATGAACGAGTGTGTACTCGCTGAGAGAGAGGGAGGGAGAGAGAGAGAGGCTTGGCAACCAGAGGACGAACGCTGGAGAACTTCTCAGACGAGGCCTTCGTCTTCTACGACACGACTATATCTACGTCTACACACGTCTGTGCTGAGAATCACTGCTGCCATGATACTGATTCAATTCATACAACAAATGATTACACACTGAGAGAACATTCTGAGATAGTGTCTTTATACAATGTGTATTTTTCTCTGCGTCTTTATATAGTGTGTGTTTGTTTCTGTGTGTCTTTATACAGTGTGTTTGTCGTCTTAGTGTGACTTCATACAGTGTGTTTGTCTGAGTGTGTCTTTATACTGTGTGTGTGTTTGTCTATGTGTGTCTTTATACTGTGTGTGTGTTTGTCTGTGTGTGTCTTTATACAGTGTGTTTGTCCGAGTGTGTCTTCATACAGTGTGTGTTTGTCTGTGTGTGTCTTTATACAGTGTGTATGTCTTTATGCAGTGTGTGTTTGTCTGTGTGTGTCTTTATACAGTGTGTTTGTCGTCTTAGTGTGACTTCATACAGTGTGTTTGTCTGAGTGTGTCTTTATACTGTGTGTGTGTTTGTCTATGTGTGTCTTTATACTGTGTGTGTGTTTGTCTGTGTGTGTCTTTATACAGTGTGTTTGTCCGAGTGTGTCTTCATACAGTGTGTGTTTGTCTGTGTGTGTCTTTATACAGTGTGTATGTCTTTATGCAGTGTGTGTTTGTCTGTGTGTGTCTTTATACAGTGTGTTTGTCTGAGTGTGTATTTATACAGTGTGTGTGTTTGTCTGTGTGTGTCTTTATACTGTGTGTGTGTTTGTCTGTGTGTGTCTTTATACTGTGTGTGCGTTTGTCTGTGTGTGTCTTTATACAGTGTGTTTGTCCGAGTGTGTCTTCATACAGTGTGTGTTTGTCTGTGTGTGTGTCTTTATACAGTGTGTTTGTCTTTGTGTGTCTTTATGCAGTGTGTGTTTGTCTGTCTGTATCTTTATACAGTGTGTTTGTCTGAGTGTGTATTTATACAGTGTGTTTTTTTCTGCGAGTGTATTTGTCTGTAAGTCTCTTTGTACAGTGTATGTTTGTATGCGTGTCTTTATAGAGTGTGTGTGTGTGCGTGTGCATCCGTGTGTCCATGTGTGTCTGTGTGTGAGTGAATGTATGTGTGTGTGTCAGTGTGTGTGCGTGCGTGTGCATGTATGCGGCTGTGTGTGTGTGAATGTGTGTCAGTGTGTGTGCGTGTGTGTGTGTGTCAGTGTGTGTGCGTGTGTCATAGTGTTTTTGTGTGTGTGTGTGTGTGTAAGAGAGAGAGACTGATATATACAGTATATGTGAGGTAAAGTACCATGAAGAGCGTCAGACAAACAACACCAGGTAACATTGATTGAGCTGTAGAGTCAAGGGTGTGTGTGTGTGTGTGTGTGTGTGTGTGTTATGGGCACAGACACACAGACACCCTTGTGCGAGACACACATCACGGCCCAAATGAGCTGTAACTGAAACAGGTCCTAATGGTCCAGTTAAGTTGTAGAGCAGCAGATTAAAAATGCATCAGAGTCGTGTCGAGTTGTTGCTCTGCTGGTCTGACTCGCCGGAGAGAATCAGAGCCTGCGAGGATCTGAACCTTCACGGTGACGAGCATGAATGTTTAATGCCAGAGTCAGAGAGAGAAGGATGTGGACACAGACAGGAAGAGGTAAAGATTTCAACTTCCAGAACGATCCATGAGGAGGAGCTACTCTTAAAGACTTGTTCTTCACTTGTTCTTCACATGTTCTTGACATGTTCTTTACTCTTTTTTCACCTGTTCTTCACCTGTTCTCCACCTGTTCTTCACATTTTCTTCACCTGTTCTTCACATTTTCTTTACTTGTTCTTCACCCCTTCTTCACCTGTACTTCACATGTTCTAAACTTGTTCTTTACTTCTTCTTTATGTGTTCTACACGTGTTCTTTACTTTTTTCTTTACTTGTTCTTCACCCCTTCTTCACCTGTACTTCACATGTTCTAAACTTGTTCTGTACTTCTTCTTTATGTGTTCTTCACATATTCTTCACATTTTCTTTACTTTTTCTTTACTTTTTCTGCACTTGTTCTTCACTTGTTCTTCACATGTTCTTCACATGTTCTTCACATGATCTTCACCTGTTCTTCACATGTCTTTCACATGTTCTTCACATGTTCTTTACATGTTCTTCCCTTGTCATTCACCTGATCTTCACATGTTCATTCCTTGTCCTTCACTTGAAGAACTTGAAGATCTTTATCACTACTTTTTCAATTCAACTATTTCTGACTTTGCAGTTGATTTCATTCTCCAAATCGACAGCTCTCTTGCTCAGTCACACATATTCAGTCAAATCTGCTTGGAGACGACAACTGTTCAGACAGTTGTTGTGTTACTTGCGACTTCAGAGCATGAGATATGAAAAGTAATGGACAGGAGGTTCACACACCCGTGGACCAGGACTCCTTGATAACAAGCTCCAAACCACAAAATAAGTACTTTTAAAATAACAAAACTAGTTTTTCCAGCACTGTCCATGGTCCTGAAAATTTGACCTCAAACCGCATACCAAACCTTCACTCATGTTCTCGCTGATTAGTGTTGAACTACGATAGCCGGCAAACGTCTTCTTATATTGACATGTTGGGAAAACAAGGGACAAGACTGTCGACCCTGATGCAGAGTCCGCAGACGATACTGATTCACTCAGACCAGGAAATGAACCAATATAGGAGAACAATTTATTTCTGTTCTCTCTTCTGAAAAAATAAAAGGTAGAAATAACATTCTTCATTTTACTTTATTCTGAAACATATTGCTAAACACAAGTAAAATCATCCACAAATACATGCCTTTTCACATGACATTGAACTTATATATCACAGTAATTATCATAACCCCTAACTTTATTCAGGATTACGCTAAATAAATTACACCTGAAATGTGCAGAGATATAATCGATAACAGTATTGTAGAAATGAAATGCACATGCGTTCTAAAACTGAACACCAGAGTATAAACTATGATGAATCATCAGATTCTTTATAAAACTGTCCGTTTTTATAATTCATGTTCAATGTTAAAATGTTAAAACAGCAACCCTATCTTCAAATGTTGCACCATTGCAAAAAATAATAAAATAACTTTGTAAAAAACCTAATCAGCAGTATTTAAAATAGAGTTTCTAGCTCCCCTAGTGTCAGCAAAATGTAACTGCAATGTAATATATTCTCTGTCTCACAATAGGCAAATGTTTGTGTAACATTTCCACCAAACAATAAAATATAATCCTTGTTGTGATAGTTATTGGTTTGATATTCTGGTTAGTAAATAAAAGTTTTTCAGTACTTGATATAGAAAACGCTTAACAATATTGTTTTTCCTAGTCAGACTTCTATGAGCTGAAAAAGATATTGTACTTAAACGGCAGTTGTAGTCGTAAGGAAGTGAGACAGGAAGTCTGGAATCCTTCCTGATGCCACAGTCCTGATGTGTTAACTTGCATCTGTGTCGGTGACGGTCATTAGCAGGACATATTAGCATCGATTAGCAAATGTCGGAGCCGGAACTTCCCTCCCGGAGGAGCTTCGGTCCATTTCAGCAGCAAGGAAGTCAAAATCTCACAGTGGGACAAAGCAGATTGGGTGAAGAGCCGGAGCGTTCAGGGACACTAAATAATACATTGGACCGGCCCGGAGGGAGCACTGCCAGCAACCGCTGCCCGAAAGGACCGGCTGATCCAGCCCGGAGGGGATTCGTGCTTCTGTTGCTCCTGGACTTAGTGCTACTTTCCTGGCCTACAGCTGAAACACCCTCAGGCGTGATTTATGTCAACCCGCCCCAGGGCCAGGACCGGCAGTTCACCGCAGGACAAATGACGAGCGCCCAATCAAACAACTATCAAGCAATATTATCAGTTCGTCGGACGAACAACAGAGCAACTGTATAAAGGACGTAGATTATATAAATATCAATACATGTTTAGATGTATAAATGTCAAAATAAATAAACAACATCATTCTGATTTCTTTGTATATATACATTCATTCATTTAAACATTTTTACTTTTATTGATGTATGTATTTCCTTATTTCAACATTTATTCATGTATTTATACATTTTGAAATTTCCTAGGCAGTATGCAAGTTAAGTAGGAGGGTCGAACATCAGTCTGAAGCAGTGATTGGTATGGTATTGCAGCAATGTCATCAGATCAACTACTACTGCCTTCACAAGAATCACACGTCCATCATGCTGTAGACCGGTTACTGCATCGACATCGATTGCTTTGGTCTGTTTCGCTTGTCTGCAAGAAACCGAGTTATTCCTTTATTATTCCTTTTATTCACACGTTTATTTAGTTATGCATCTATAAATCTATTTATTTATAATAATATCATGTGTCATCCTTGATACAAGTGACGTAGCAACGTCACCAACATTGTTCTTCAGCGACATAATCGAGCAAAAGTTGCCAGATTAGATGGAGCCGGTCCATCACAAAGATCCCAGTGTCGACAGTAGTTATGATATTATCTGTTTAGCATGTTAGCCTCTTAGCTTCTGCTCCAAACAATCTTAAAAATATAGGGGGTTTTTTCTGAACAAATCATCTCATGTCGACACTTCAATACCATAGGACGTTACAGACGAGCAGTATATGGAGGTATTTGGATGTTTTAAGTGTCTTTTTGGACAAAGACGAAGACAACTGAGCTCCAGTCGCTACATTAAAATGAACAAACATTTTTGTCTATAACTCTAAAAAGAACAGATTACTCTTTGAATTTGGGTTGAACTAACTCTTCAACATGTGATTTCACCAATGATATTTTGCAGTCATGGCACAAAAGCCTGCCATGATGTCATCACTGCGGCACGAGATAAGAATCCAGGCACCTGAACGTTGCTTTTACAGGCTGGTTCTGGTCCCCCTTCCCCCAGCTCTGAGCCCATCAGCCTGGTCCTCTGCGACCCCCATAAATGTCAAGTCATTTCAATGTCACTTCCGCAACCTGCACTCTGTTTTCTCTGGTGACCCCGTCACTTTTATAAGCCTGTTCAAACGATCAGAGGCCCTTTCAGAAGCCTCGGAGGGCGAGAGACGGACAGACCGACAATCAGGGGTTTTAAGCGCAACACAAGACGTGGGGATGTTATTTGAGGACAGCGGCGTCCTCGGAGAGGAACTTGTTACTGCACTCCGGAGCTTCGGCTCTAATTAAACTGTGGCGTCGACGTGGAGCCGGATAGTCATAAATGAGGTGCAGTCGTGATGAGATCTACAACTCACAGTGTGTCCAAGTCGACTGGCAGAAACACAGCGTGTCACCGACTCGTCTAATAAAGCTGCCAGATCTCATGTGAACAGCTTAATAACCCTCGACTACTGGGAATCTACCGAGCGGCTCGGAGAGAGGGCGGCAGGACGAGCAGAAGTCGATACATGTCAGGATGTTTTCTTTCACGTCTGAGGAGAAGTTCGTATAGAACACAATGAACTGTCAGAACGAAAGTCCACCAGCAAAAACTGAATTAAAAATAAACTCTCCCAGCGGAGAAAAACCAGACTTGACGGTCTGCGGTAAGAAAAAAAAAATTAATTTGCTCAAGTGTTGACGGGGAAAAAAAAATGTCGAGCGGTCCTGCTGACAGATTGATGGACACATGGACCAATCAGGAGCTGTACTTTTAATAGGACACCTGAGGAGTTTTATTTCAACATCTTACTGTTTTCTTTTATTATTGTAACGGGGCCACACTATGGGTAGGAAGTTTGAGTCTTAATTATTCAATCACAGAAATAATTCAACCAATTTAAGTCTTTTTTTTTTATTAAAGTAACTTTTTCTTTGACTAATAAAGGAATAAATCTACCTCAATATAAAAAAAGTCTTAAGTAAAAATTCCAGGAAACTAAAACCTTTTGTAAAGAAGCACTTTTATAACCAAGGTGTGAGGACAATATAATGACATCATCATATGAATTAGCCAATTGATAACACGGAAGGTGTACGGTGTACATTTGAACAATAGTTGTTAATTAATTAAACTATATGTAGCGATGAATACATTTAAAATAATAAAAACAATTTCTAAGTTGATGGTCAATGAACACAGTGAGAAATCTGCAGAAATCTGTTTTGACCTGTTGAAGTAAAAAAAAAAAAAGAGTCATGAATTAATTACGTTTATAGACTGTGGGAGGAAACCAGAGCACCCAGGGGAGAAATCACAAAGTCAGAAACGGACATTGGTTTATGCCATCTAGAATCAAACCTCGGACCGTCTGGCAGTGAGTCTCTGGCAACAGTCACCGAACACGATCAGTTATTAACATTTAAGCGAATCACGTTTTCGACATCAGCTCCATTAACCCGCCGACGATGACATCAGCTTTCAGGCCCTCTCTGGGGGGCCGCGAAAGACGGAGGACGTGTCCTCGCCGCTCTGACGCGGACCCTTACTCATCCCTCGTCTTCGGAAGGATCCCCGCCGCCGTCTTAAGTGTCGCTTCATTACTCTCGACTTCCCAAAATAGCCCCTGCGCCCCACAGAGAGAACCTGCGATGATGTCAACTCCAGGAGCCTGTTCTCCCACTATTGTACCCGATTATTCACCATTAGTGGCTCACGGTCCGGTGTCGGGAGGAACAACGCATGATAAACACTAGCACTTCCCAGGAAACCTTCCGGTGAAGAGGCTTTTTAGGAAATATTTATTGACGCCCGCTTCTCATTAACACAAACTCCTTCAAGGAAGAAGTCTCCTCGGATCTGTCTTCACAGTCTCCAACCTTGCCTCGGTCCAAAATCGCACACTTATGCACTTACACTTAGTATTTTGAATGCACAAGTGCGTCCTGATGAGAAGGGTATGAAAATGTAGTGCGCTATGAGCACTCAAATGACGCACTCAAATGGCCAGAGAATTGAGTGTGCCGGTTGCGATCGCCATTAAAAAGTAGTAGAAGAAGAAGCTGTCGAGTCTATTCCTGTAAGTGCGTAGCAGCAGTGTTTGGTTCGAGACTGTACTACCCTGTCGACATTTGAGTACTGCGCAAGTAAGTGCACTGTCTTACAGTGATCAAGACACAGGGAAGTTGAAAGAACCATTTGTCCCGGAAGAGACGACACCCGGGGCGGGGAATTTGGTTAAAATATCGCGATGTTTCTACAGCTCAAGGCCGTTCT
Organism: Callionymus lyra; assembly: GCF_982586985.1. NCBI lineage: Eukaryota > Metazoa > Chordata > Actinopteri > Syngnathiformes > Callionymidae > Callionymus > Callionymus lyra. The sequence goes on along the minus strand of NC_141830.1, from coordinate 24,359,238 downwards.
CCCGGGGCTATTGAACTGTAGAGTTGCCGGAAGAAAGTGCGCTCGATCGATCGTAAAGCTTGTATTTTTTTTTACTTGAAGCGGCGAATAAACGACCCGTGGCACACTCTGCATTGACCATTTCTCTCCACACCGGAAGTGACGGCGTGTTGGAGCGACCGGAACGGACTCCTGTTTTGACAGTTTTAAAAGTCACATGTGTACAACAAAGTAAGTAAGTAACTCAGTAAGTAATATTTATAGAGCGCTTTTCCGGACTAGGGTCACAAAGCGCTTAAACAATACTCAATAAAATATAAACTTAAAAGTTCAAGACAACAACGAGAACTTAATTTACCAACACTAGTTACTCTACTCCCTCTTAAGGTCGTCGAACTAAATGAAAGAAGAAGAAGCTGTAATATAAAGAAAAAATGTCAAAAAAAAAAAAGGAAATCGTTTCACTCTATATTGGTTTTAATTAAATAATGAAATGTCTCCGTTTCCCTCCGACCTCATGAAGGCCACAATCATATATAGCCCACATTGCCATAATATCCTTGCTGTGATAAGCAGGAAGATTCATGGTACTATCATTTGTCCGTAATAAGAATCCAGAATATTTAATGGGCCAACATATGTGCTTTATCAACTACACCTATTCCACACTCTGACCATTAGGTGGCGACAAAGACCCTCACAACCAAAGTACGAGGAAGTGAAAAAGAGGCCAACACAGCATTTAAAGTAATAGTTCACCCAAAATTCTACTCACCCTCATGTTGACGAAGGTTTGGGATTATTTTGTAATCCGTCTCTTTGTGGAGTTACAGGCAGAAAAATAAGTTTAAGGTTAAAATATAGACTTGTTTTCATTTTTGTTTTCAAACTATTTTTAATTCAAGAGGGACGTTACAGACGAGCAGTTTTGAGGTATTGAGTGTCCTTGTCGGCGAAGATGAATACGAAGGCAACTGAGCTCCAGTCGCTTTTTATTAAAATGAACAAACATTTTTAGACTCCACTCTAAAAAGGAACAGATTACTCTGAAAATAATCCCAACCCTTAGTCGACATGAGGGTGAGTAGAAAATAAGTAACATCTGAGTCACTGTAAATTGTAAGAAGTACAAGAAATATCATTAAAACTTAAAAGAGCAGTGAACACTCTGAAGCCGCCTCACTCTCACCATTATCCCACTTCTGACACCACTTGTCATCTTGACCCCTGGTCCTCTGCTAAAGCAGAAGCACAACAGCACAGAGCTTCTTTAGCATCGCCTGAATTCATCTCCAGGCGGCAGCAGCAGCAGCAGGAGGCGCTCCTGCAGGGAGGACGATGATGAAGGGAAGCGTGGAATGAAGCGAGAGGTGAGAGGTGGTCCAGAGCATTACAGGCGGATGAATGGAAGACAGGATGCGGTGCAGGGAGACAGTGGGCTGACAGAAACTATGTGCTTTCTGGGCAGTAATAGGCTCATATCACAGCTCTAGCATCTGCACCACGTCTCCTCCCATCTATCGGGTCTGCATCCGGAACCTGTCGCAGCTCGTCAGGGTGAGCGAGCGAGCGGCGGCGGAGCAGGGAGAGAGAGAGGGAGATGCACAGTGAGAGAGACACAAAGAAGCAACGGTGTTTTCTCAAGATAGTTCTTCATGAGAATCTTTCCTTGGACAGCCAACTGGACTCGTAAGAACAGGCGACTACGACCAACATCAGACAGAAACGTCCTATTAGTGAAGATGTATGACGGTGATGTCTGATATCAAAAGTCGCTGAGGAGTCTGATGTTGAAAGGAGTGACCTAGTATTTTCATTTCTTGGTAGAGTCTGTAGAACCAAATATCAAATATGCAAAACATCTGGTCCTAGATGTGAATGGAGATAGGGCCTAGTTTCTTGTATGTCCTGTAGACACCTGAGACAGCCCACTGTAAACATGTGTAAAAATGACAGTATTGAACTGTCTTCACTCCGATGGTCCTTAGATGATGTTTGGACAATGCTTAATAACTCTTGTTCTTCCCGCCATTTTGGCCAAATCGTACCTGAACAGTGATCGTGGAGAAGTCCTATGGTGGAATTGTCTAAAGTCAAAGAGTGGATGTGCTTGACAAGCAAGATATTGAAGATGTGTGAAGAGTGGATCCATTTTTAAAGAGTACCTAATGTGCTGATATAAGTGTCTCTTAAATTGTTCTAGGACCTCTATTATACTCATCAGTATGTTTCTTTTTGCACAAAACTCACATTTAATAAAGATATTTCCATTAGAAAATACGCTCAAGCCCCGCCCACTCAAAATGCGCCGTTTCAGCAGAGTCTAATTTTCATCTGAGCAACCACGCCCACTTTGCTCTGATCGGTCACAAAAACACAAGTTGCATTCAAGGACTCTCATAAAAACTGAAACCCATTTTGTACATTAAAAACGAATAATTAAAATAAGTTTTGTTGCTTAATGTACACATTACAAAAACACCTAAAGGCAGAAGTAACTCTCACCATGTTTACATAAATATTTATTTTGTTTCATGATTAACATGTAAGTTCTTAACTGATTTAGGACACCTGCACCAGAGTGATGTCAGAATGTTTAATTTAAACCTTAATCTCGTTTGGCGAGATTTCAGACGAGGAGAGAACTTTATTAAGTAATAAAAACAACGGAACAACGTCTTGATGAATGAACTACTGCATTTTGAGGAGGACAACTTCAAAATATACAAAACTGGAATAAGTCATGAGAATTATCACATTAGGTGCCCTTTAACCTGGGATTCAACAAGGAAGTGTTATTGAATTGACATCTGATGAACCACTTCCATGTCTCGCCAGAAGAATCAGAAGGTCCGCCTCACAACACGGATGTAGACTCACCTTTACACGTAGAATCTTTTCGTAATAATAAGGGCTTTTTGTAACGCAGCAGGGCGACGGTGGTTGCGAGCGGGCCTGGTGCAGTGTCATGTTGCAAACACTAATTAAATACGATTTACCAGCAGGGATCCGGCAGAAGAGATCCTCGCCGTGGGAAACAGACAGCTTCGGCTGAGAAAGCGCAGCGAGCTGACAGCTTAAATAGAGCGTCCAATCTGAGACGACAATCACACCCGGGTCAGCTGACACTTTGGCGCGGCCGACTTCGGCGAGGCCGTCTGTCGGACGCGGCTCTAACAAGCTCCGAGGCGAGGCGCTCTGGTACCGACATGATCTCACGTCCGAAAGGGTTCCTCTGAAGCAATGAAGCGAGGTTATATTAAAGGAAGAAGTGACTCGTCAGTGATTCTCGATGGTTCCGCAGGAACGTGTTAATCATTTTCTCTCACCCTCTCAGATCAGGAGTCTGCTGATGGCAGCTGCCATGAATAACACCCACGTGTGGAACGTTCGCCGGGTAATTTATGTAGCGTATTGTACTGAGGACAGCTCCGCATCATGGTGCCGGCATCACGAATAGCTGCTTCCCCTGAGCGACCTGCCGGCTTTCACTCATTCCGACAGCTCGGCTGTAAAGACGCTGCTGACAAACACACTTTCTGATGAAACTGCTCTCGGCTCTAACAACTTCATCTGGATGTTTCGCCCTTCGGATACACTCCAATATCAGGCAGACTGACTGGGTTACTGTCTACATGTGACGCGAATTAAAAGACAACAAGGCCCTCAATTGCCCTCTGATAGTTCAGTGTTGACTCTTCAAGTGTTCCTTTGTCTTTTTGAAGCATTTTCCTCAACTCACTTATCTGTTGCTGGGCCAGCGGGCTGCAGTTTAATCAGGGAACTCCACACTCCACCGCTGAGGCGCAGTCTTGGCAGCTCTCCACAGGAGAGGTTGTGGTTACACAGCGTTGATTCTTGCTATCGTCACATCAAAACAACCCTCCATCACTTCCGAACGGGTGATAGTTGTCCTGATGAAGGCATCAGCTGGAGTCATCTGGCCTGCGGGTCACCTTGACCCAGATATAACACAAGGGATACCTCAGACGCATTTGTTTTCTGGCCCGTGGGTCACCTTGACCCAGATATAACACAAGGGATACCTCAAACACATTTGTTTTCTGGCCTGTGGGTCACCATGAACGAGATATAACACAAGAGATACCTCAAACACATTTGTTTTCAGGCCTGTAGGTCACCATGACCCAGATATAACACAAGAGATACCTGGAACACATTTGTTTTCAGGCCTGTGGGTCACCATGACCCAGATATAACACAAGAGATACCTGGAACACATTTGTTTTCAGGCCTGTGGGTCACCATGACCCAGATATAACACAAGTGATACCTGGAACACATTTGTTTTCAGGCCTGTGGGTCACCTTGATCCAGATATAACACAAGAGATACCTCAAACACATTTGTTTTCAGGCCTGTGGGCCACCATGACCCAGATATAACACAAGGGATACCTCAAACACATTTGTTTTCAGGCCTGTGGGTCACCATGACCCAGATATAACACAAGAGATACCTGGAACACATTTGTTTTCAGGCCTGTGGGTCACCATGACCCAGATATAAGTAAGTAAGTAAGTAAGTAATATTTATTTATATAGCGTTTTTCTAGACCAGGGTCACAAAGCGCTTAAACAATCAAAACAATACTCAAAAAAGTATATACTTTAAAGATCAAGATAATACTGAGAACAACACAGGAGTTATATAACACAAGAGATACCTGGAACACATTTGTTTTCAGGCCTGTGGGTCACCTTGACCCAGATATAACACAAGAGATACCTCAAACACATTTGTTTTCAGGCCTGTGGGTCACCTTGACCCAGATATAACACAAGGGATACCTCAAACACATTTGTTTTCTGGCCTGTGGGTCACCATGAACGAGATATAACACAAGGGATACCTCAGACGCATTTGTTTTCTGGCCTGTGGGTCACCTTGACCCAGATATAACACAAGGGATACCTCAGACGCATTTGTTTTCTGGCCTGTGGGTCACCTTGACCCAGATATAACACAAGAGATACCTCAAACACATTTGTTTTCTGGCCTGTGGGTGACCATGAACGAGATATAACACAAGAGATACCTCAGATGCATTTGTTTTCTGGCCTGTGGGTCACCTTGACCCAGATATAATAATAATAATAATAATAATAACACAAGTGATACCTCAAACACATTTGTTTTCAGGCCTGTAGGTCACCATGACCCAGATATAACACAAGAGATACCTCAAACACATTTGTTTTCAGGCCTATGGGTCACCTTGACACAGATATAACACAAGGGATACCTCAAACACATTTGTTTTCAGGCCTGTGGGTCACCATGACCCAGATATAACACAAGAGATACTTGGAACACATTTGTTTTCAGGCCTGTGGGTCACCATGACCCAGATATAACACAAGAGATACCTGGAACACATTTGTTTTCAGGCCTGTGGGTCACCATGACCCAGATATATCACAAGCGATACCTGGAACACATTTGTTTTCAGGCCTGTTGGTCACCTTGACCCAGATATAACACAAGAGATACCTCAAACACATTTGTTTTTAGGCCTGTGGGCCACCATGACCCAGATATAACACAAGGGATACCTCAAACACATTTGTTTTCAGGCCTGTGGGTCACCATGACCCAGATATAACACAAGAGATACCTGGAACACATTTGTTTTCAGGCCTGTGGGTCACCATGACCCAGATATAAGTAAGTAAGTAAGTAAGTAATATTTATTTATATAGCGTTTTTCTTGACCAGGGTCACAAAGCGCTTAATCAATCAAAACAATACTCAAAAAAGTATATACTTTAAAGATCAAGATAATACTGAGAACAACACAGGAGTTATATAACACAAGAGATACCTGGAACACATTTGTTTTCAGGCCTGTGGGTCACCTTGACCCAGATATAACACAAGAGATACCTCAAACACATTTGTTTTCAGGCCTGTGGGTCACCATGACCCAGATATAACACAAGGGATACCTCAAACACATTTGTTTTCAGGCCTATGGGTCACCATGACCCAAATATAACACAAGAGATACCTCAGATACATTTGAATTCGGGCCTTCGGGTAAACTTGACCCAGAAATAACAGAAGGGTTAAGGATGAAGCTGAAGTGAGTTGATGCATATTTATTTGAACCATAATCTGGAAGCTGAACTATGGTTCGTATTGAAAATGAAATAATAACTGTGAACTGACCACTGTATAAAAAAACAACAACCACTCTTCTTGTAGGTCAGTAAAAGGGGGTGTGGCGAGTGTAGAGATAAACCAGAATAACTCTCAAGAGTGTGTGGTTGGACATGAAGGCTGGTTAATATTGCGGCATGAAGGCTTGTTGTGTAAATAAAACACGGCGGCGGAGTGCTCCCCGTCCCATCAAGGGATTTGGAGGCACAGATGTCTGCCTAGCTGTCAGCTACCATCAGTGTAGGGACACTTTCGTAGAACCAGGTTACGGTTGGAAGACTGTGCACTACAATCGACGACCACCATGGCTTGATAAACCGAAAAAAAAAAACACCACATGGTGGTCATCCCATTTGTGAAACCATCTGAATCAGAGCACCATCTTGTCCGGTTCACCGAGTGTACGACAGCTCTGCTCTGAATAACAGATCTTGTTTTTGTAGCCAAAGACTATTTTTCTTATCCGCTGTGATGAAGTTGTACGTTAATGGCTCCTTCAGTCCAAGACCAAAGAGCCCGGAGCTCAGACTCATTAGTCTCCATCTAAACGAGATCACTATCGATGTCTCTTAACGAAGTGCCACCTTGTCGCTTCGATTTCCTGTTCTCTTGCCCCAGACGAGGAAAATCAACAAGCTCCTGATGAGGTTCAGGTCCGAGGGAGAGTTAGACATTTGTTGGTGTGAACAGAGCCCTGGATCCCTGCTGCGTCAGTGTGGACCGACTGGACTTCACGGTCCTTGAGGGAGCGAGAGGCGAGTCTTCGTTGAAGGCGTCAGGTTGAATCTGTCAAAACAGTTTATCTGTTCAAAGTACCTTTTTCACGTTGTCAAAAATATCAGAGGAACAGACGCTCATCCTTCACTCCTCCTGCTTTTGTCTTGTTTCAATTGAGATGATTCAGGAGGTCCAATGACCCGGAGCTATATATCCATTATCTCAACCAAGTCGGTTCAGTTTCACAATGTCAGAATAATTAGGTTCAAATTCAATCTTTGAGAAATATTGTTGACTAGATTAATTCCCAATTGTCATCTGGATCTGTCAGTCGGCTCCAGATTGCTACCTGCACTCTTGCCATCAACGATATTATAAATGCCAAAAATATATATACTCAATTATATAAATAAACTAAAAATAGAGTAATAAACATAGGTTTAATCTGTGCTCCCTTGGTGCTTTTCTTAGATGCACATTGTGTAGTACTTTGTTAGTCCCCTTCCCTTTTTGTGTCTTTGTGTTTACCTTGCCATCAGGAGGCAGGTTTCTTTCTTCCTAAGGAGCTCAAGACCAGGAAGAAACATCCAGGTGATTGAGTCTCCTGACTTGCTAACAGCTCTGCATCTTTATTGACACTGACTTTGAACTGCTCTTGTTTTCGAGACTGGTTCTGTTTTTGGATCCTCTGATTTACCACATCGTGAGATGCAGACTCCGATAATTGCACATCACTTCCCCCCCTGGACTGACACAAGATTGTTGTGGTGTAATATTAATGACTCCACACAGACACCCCCCCCACCCCCCTCACTGTCGTGTTCCTCCTCCTTATTAGTTCGCTGCATTAAAATGACAAGCTACAAGAACAAGTGTTTCCCGACAACCTTCTCCACGGATAAAAGTCAACCACAGTCAGAGGGCGGAGGGCGACATCTTAGGTACTTGAGCGAATGACGGACGGACAGATCCGTCTTTTTTTGGGGGGGAGAAGAGTCGAGTTGAAAGATGAAGCACTCGCCCCTTGTCAGCTCTGACCGACAGAACAAGAATTACAGACGCTTTAAGAGGTTGGCGTGGGTGATCCAGGAATACCTCGATAGAAAGCAGTGGAAAATATTCAGGATGAAATATTCACATACCAGTATCAGGAGGAAACCAGATGGTGGTTGGTACACGCATCCGTCGATGTAGATGTTGATAACGCCCGACAGATACTCAGCGACATTATCAGGAAAAGTACATTTGCTTGTGGCTGTTTAATTTCAAATATACCATTTTTGCCAGGTACCAAAGTGAAAAAAGAGCAAAAGCTGGAAGTTTCTCTTCTAATTAAATGGTGAAATTAAATTAATTTTGAATTTTCAAGTTACCATGTTTTCTTTTAGAAAAAAGAACGTAGGTGTCCATGAAGTGAGTCCAAAGACGATGTCCAGATGTTCCCAAGTCGATAAATATTTACAAAAACAAAATTTGGTCAATCATTTTGAATTTTTTTTAAAGACGGGTAATGGATTATTTCTGGTTGATACACATGATGGATACAATTCAAATGTACACCGACCACTCAAAGGACCGGTCGACCGTCGAAACGGCCAAATATACCGACGGCAGCTTCCCTTACAGATTGTCGGTGTAAATGTTTGCGCTGCGAAAAGCGGTGCTGAAGGAACGACACTAACCGGAGAAACTGGATCTAAATGGGTCCGAGTTGAGCGTCGCAGCAGTAATTGGAGCCCCATTAGCCACTGGTTTCTGGTGCCGGCGGCTGTTAAGGTGAATCATTCTTATCTTCAAGCACACACAAACACACAAACAGCCTCTTCCATTACTGCGGCGCGAGTCGATTGCATGATGCGGGTCGATGCGGGACCGTGGACGCCAGCCATCTCTGGACTCTAAAGCAGGACTGTTTATCAGGCCGGGAGTGCCGGGACGCTCATCTATCTCTCTAATCTGTCTTCTTTCTGCCCTGATCTCTCTCTTCTCTCAATCCTCTCCACTCGGCCCATCAGCGGGTCCAATAAGAGAACAAGACAGAGAGGAAAATTGGAATATTGAAAGAACGAGGGCAGCGTGTTTGTCATGGTGGGATGGAAATGCAATACAATCGCGCAGCTGAGTAAATCTTTTTAACGCAGTGAGAAAAAGCTCTGGGTGATTTGAAACAAAGCCGCGGACCAAATACTCCTCTAATACAATGTTGGAGCCGTAGCGAGACGTGCTTTTATGAAATGTGGTTCTTTTATTTACTCTAATCCATTAGCGTCACCGATAACTTCTCCTGCTGACAGTTTGTATGAGGTGAAATCAAAAGAACAGTTTATTCTTCCACAGCCTAACAAGCTCAGAAACAATAAAGCAGCAAAGTGACGTCAACCTCGCCGACGGTGCTCGATGTGTTATAATATTGTAATAATAAACTTCATCACGCAAAGAGTCTAGGGCTGGGTGTGTATGTGGTAAATGTATTCAATGGATTGCGGATGTTGTTTTTTTACGTCAGGTTGAAGTAAATGCTTGCATATCAAACACGGAGCATGACCGGTTCAGACTCGCTCAGAACCCCCTTCCAATGTATCACACTTTGCTAACGCTAGCTCCTGACAACTTCGCACCTGAGAGCCTGTACTCGATAGTGGGAAAAAAAAGGCCTTAAACGACTCGTTCAGATGTTCGATCTACACTACGCCCTAATGCAACGTAAACATCTTTTTATAAACGAGAATTTCACTAAGTGAAAAAACACATCCCACTTACAGGGCCGACGTAACCCCGCTTCTAAGAAGGAGCTTTGCCCTCTTCAGGCTGTTGCTATGGGTTTCTTTTGAAGGTAACCCATAGCAACAGCCAGTAGAGGGCAGAGCATGCGTGAAGTGGAACTGCTGTTTAAAATGAGGAGAAAAATTAAGTACATTGCAACACAATTAAGCTATTATTATTCAAAAGTATATTCTTAATGGAAATAAATCAAATAAATAAATAAGTTTAGAACCTTATGAATGAAAATCTAATCGATTTAGGAAACTGACAATGATACACAGACAAGTTAAGTCTTTTACAAAAACTTACTTCAAAACATATTTTAATTTTCTCCCTAAAGCACAAAAATACATTTTCAAATACATTTCTAAGTTGATCTTCATGATCTTTTGCCTTCTGAAAACCAGCCTGTCGGACATCGATGTGTAGCAGTGATGATACCACATGATGTTTCAGATGTTATGTATATTTTAAAGAGGTTTGGAGGCACTTTAGTTCAGGTCAAAGGGAACGAGTGTTTACACAGCAACCTGCTTTGTCACACATAACCGAAAACGTTTGAAAATCCCACCATTTGCCATCACTGTGGACACACCATCACTGTCAGAAGTGTACAGGAGCAGAACCGCTGGAATATTTGCTTGCAATGATGTTCGGGTAAATTCATGTTGTACATAAGATCAATATAAACTGGCTGCTGTGGTGGAGAAATCAAGCTCCCCCTGTGTCAACAGGACGCCTCACCTGACACATCTGGTGGTCATGGTATGTGATCAAACTTTTTCTAGCTGACTGATAAGCTGCAAGATCAAGCTCATGCTGTGGTGCATGGACTCACACGAGATGTTTGGAAGGCTCTCGCTGACACATACTTTCTATGGACTCGTCAGCGATGCCGAGAAGAAGCGAGAAGTACTTTGCAAAGAGAAAGTTTTGCTGTTGAGAACGAGGGAAGTGAAAAGGTGAAGGATCGACACAGACGGTTCAATCTGCCGCTTCTCGCCGTCGAAAAACACCCCCACCGCTGTCTTATTTTAGCCGCCTTCTTCCCGCAGGCTTCCTGTCTGACTCTCCGTCTCTCTGCAGCGACTCTGAAGTTCATTTATTTAGCGGCTTCTTCTCCTCCTGGTTTGACTCAGCCGTCTCTCTTCAGATATCTAACAGGTTTTCTAACGGTTGCCAGAAAGCCCCTCAAAAACGTACCACACTCTGCGCTCCTGAGAGAGAGACAGACAAAGGGAATCGATGTGTTTTGCAAGAGCCTGACAACGTTCCTGAGCAATGTCAGGAATATGAGCTGCGAGGAGACTCGCACTCCAGCTGCTTTCAGATGAGCAGCTCCAGTCTGCAGAAGAAGTTTGGTTTCATTAAATTCATTTGTGAGCTGACACGTGTCATGGGAGACTGAGACAAGGTTTAGTTACACTTTCACTTGTTTCCTGCTGGTGTTGATTCGCAAATACTGCTCATGAAGAAAGTCAAAAGGTCAACTGTCCGACTGAACACGTGAGCAAAATCAAAGGCAGAAGTCGACAGACGAAGGATTTGCACGACTGAGTGGACAGTTGTGTTGCTGTGACCAACACTTTAACACATTTACAAAAGCAGATATATTCGTGACACGTCTCATTTCAAGTTAAAACGTTACACTGATTTAACAATGTGAATTAACACCCTTAAGTCAACACTGAGCCAGGGTTTAACACGTTTGCTTGTTAAATAATTAACACGGTGACAGCGTAAACAAACTATAAGTATAACATTTTAACACCTCAATAGATGGCGAGAACACTAATTATTCTTCCCACGGTGGGGAAATGTAGGTTGTCACAGCAGTTTAAATAAAATTATAATTAATTAATAAAATCCTAATGTTATTATTTCTTTGAGGTGGTGAAGTTGGCACAAAGATTCGCAGGAAGTCGCCATCAGAAACGTAACCTTTGTGGCCATTTTGACCAAACAGACGTAGTATATGAAATAGAATAGTTAGGCGATTGTAGAAATAGTATTCAGACCGATTCGAGATCCGCTTTTGTCGCAGTGATCGTTTCTACTTTAAGGCCATTTTGTCCTCCAATTGGTCGCAAATTTGGCGCCGTAGATTCCGCCTGCATGGCTTTGTTGCCGAAGCCAGCTAGTAGTTTTAATAACAATAAAGAGCAAACAATTTAGAAAAATAATACAAAATATGCATATTAATTAATAAAGTTATTATAAATTAAAACAAACAATCAAACAATATTACATTTTTATTTATTACTTAATTAGTGACACCAACAGAGTTAACTATTCAACAGTGCATCTGAATTCAGTTGACATTTTGTAGTGTGAAATGCACATTTAACTAGTGTTTACTGCTGATAAGATGTACATTGTCCACTGGGATTACAGTTTAAAATGTGCAATATGTGAGTGAAATAATGTCTCAAAACATGTCAAAACACTAAGTAATGGTGACCGTAAATCTCTACATACAGAATACAGTATTAAAACATGCAAAATATTTTAGCCAACCACTCAGTCACTCTGATATTATAAATATTTTAACACATAATCTAATCAGCACTATGCAAAACAGTGATGAAAGGTGGGCGGAGCATGTTAAGCTATTAAAACACTTTTTTTAAGACTTAAAATATTTCTGAAATAAAACTTTCTTTCTAATGATTTTAACCAAGACTCACAACTTACCTTTTAGCTCAAACAAAATCACTTTTAGACCCAGTTTCTATCTCCCCTCACCTCACTGCCACTCCCACTCAATGAACTCATCATCCCTCTAACCTGTATTTAGCCTGTGGAAGAAAGGTTTGAAATAAAACATAGAACTTGATGATTTCCCGCAGGTGTGTTGAAGAGGTCCAGTGTGTCCCTCGCCTGTGCCCCTATGGAGCTGGGACAGTCTCTCATCGTTTCCAACATTTTATTAAAAAACAAGTTTGCGGCTGATTGAGGTCAAAGATATTCTCACAGGATTGTTCCCACTGACATCACGTCCTGCTACTGGATCTCCTTTCTTCTGCGAAATGGTTTGATTGACGTCCTAAAAGCTTGTTGTGTTGCTATGTTTTCTACAACCCAGGACAAGGTTTGTATTTCCTGCTTGATTTGTACGCAGCTAATGGACCCGCTGTTGGTGGTTGTGTGTGTGTGTGTGTGTGCATGTGTTGGTAAATCTATATGCAGTGGATTTGAAATACCTCCTGTAGCTAATACAACGGCTAATGGCAGAAATAATGATTGCAAATGGAACAGACGAGTCTGAACTCTTGTGCTGGAGACCAAAGTCAATCAACCTCGAGTGGCTCAGATAATTATATCTAATGTGCGTCAGCCCGTGAGTGTAAAAACATACACGAGTTAACTAATGATAGCTAAAAAATAAACTTTATTTCGATTAAAAATTAGCTCTCGTTGTTCCGTAATGGTGAGTTGACCCCAAAGAACCAGAACGTGAGCGACTCTTGAACGTGAAGATCAGTGAATGACCGACCATCATCGTGTCTGAACATCTTTGGTCTCCACACAGATGTAGGACGGCTCAACGTCAGCGAGACTTGAACCCGATTGGGCTTATCAGAATGGATGGACGGATCGGGAACTTGTTTGCAGTAAAGCGTGCTCTGATCAGCTTTTATAGACTCATAAATGTCACTCTGACAGCCCCGGCGACATGACGGCACATCAACTCTCACACACTCGACCCTGAATCGCTGTCATCAATCACTTCCACGTTCAACCTGCTGCGCAGCAACAAACCTGGAGGCAGGAGAACCACTTTATAGCAAAACAATATCAGTCACTAAAACAGTGAGGGCTCTTAACTGAGGAATGACTTTTCAAGACCATATTTAATGAAATAAATTGAGTTTATTTAATTCTGTGTAGAGTGAAGGTCAGTACACTGCCAGCACAACTACAATTATTTGTTTCGGATTTTAATTTCAGATTAAATCATCAATCCAACTCAATTTAAATTGCAGTTACAAAACTCTTAGCTGCTCTAGTAGGAGAACTCACATTTCCCTGATCTTTAAGACTCTGCATTGGCTGCCAGTTTCCATTTTTAAATTCTGGTTCTTACTTTCAGATCTATTCATGGTCAGACCTTCCATTAGTGATCTGATCCAGCCTTACACCCCAGCTTGGGCTCTGAGGTCTGTGGATCAGAATCTACAGATGGTTCCTGAACACACTTCCGGACCAGAGGAGATGCGTTTGATGGAGTCTACCGACTCCTTAAAGAAACATCTGAAGACATTTTTATTAATTTTCTTCTGTTTTTGTCTTGGTCTGTTAAAGTATGTATTTTAAGTTAACTGTGTATTGTTTTGATTGTTTAAGAGCTTTCAAGTATGTTACAGATATTGTTATTTTAGTGTTTCAGAGGCGTTTGCGCCGTAAGTGAAAGTGCCTGCTCTCTGGGTAGAGTCTCATTTGATTTTAATAATAAACTGTGGTTCAGTCAGTTGATAGCGTTCAGTCAGAATTGTAGTGCCTGCTTCAGTAACTGCATCAACCACACTGTCATGTATCAGGTGGCAGCGGACGAAACACAATTCTGCGGGTTGGGAAACTTAATTCTCGGCCTAAATCAATATTAAAAATTGAGCCGTTTCTCTCTTTTAAGTTGACTTGACTTAGTTTAAGAAGTACACCTTTTACCACAATGGATTACAACTTTTCTGTGTCCACACACACGTTTTGTTGTCTTCTTGTATTAGCATTATCTATATATTATTGGATATTATTTTCTGTTAAAGTGATGGTTCACCCAAAAGTCAACCCGAGTAGAAAGTTCGAGTAGAAAATTAGTGGTTTTCTACTCACCCTCATGTCGACTAAGGGTTGGGATTATTTTCAATAACAAGTAATCTGTTCCATTTTAGAGTTATAGGCAAAAATGTTTGTTAATTTTAATAAAAGCGTCTGGAGCTCAGTTGCCTTCATATTCATCTTCGTCGACGAGGACACTCAATACCTCAAAACTGCTCGTCTGTAACGTCCCTCTTGTATTAAAAATAAATAGTTTGAAAACAAAAATGAAAACAAGTCTATATTTTAAGCTTAAACTTATTTTTATGCCTTACTTGGGTGAACCATCACTTTAAATGCTGTGTTAGCCTCTTTTTCACTTCCTCATACTTTGGTTGTGAGGGTCTTTGTTTGAGTGTGGAATAGGTGTAGTTGATAAAGCACATATGTTGGCCCATTAAATATTCTGGATTCTTATTACGAAAAAAGAAAATGACCATGAATCTTCCTGCTCAGTTCGTCCAAAAAGACACTTAAAAACATCCAAATACCTCCAAACAGGAGGTACTCCAAGTAAACATCGCCAGTTTGAATTTTTGGTAAACTATCGGTTTAATTTAATTGAGTCTATCAAACAATACATTTTACAACGACTCACTATGGCCGTTTCCTCCGAGTCGTCCTGATCAACAATGATTCAAATCGTTAAACAAATGCCAATAAATATCTACGCAACAAATCAGCCGTTGTTATCTATCCATGCGGCACCTTAGCGGTCCGCTAGTGGCAGCCCTTCTTTTTAACTAGCTGATTATAGTCGATGATTAACTAGCGGCGGTAACATCCAGAGCACAACACAGAACATCCTTGTGGATTATTCAGAGCCTCTGGACGTCCCTCCAGCTGAGGTCAGCGAGAGAAGGCCTGGCTCCCCTCATTTGTTCAATATTTGCATCTCTTCAGCAAATGCTTGTTTACTTCATCGCCATTTGGCTGAGAGCGGCTCATGTGCGAGGGCCGTCTGTTCAGTCGGTGTGCTGGGAGCTGCTGCCCACACCTTGCCTGCTCAGGGACCGTCTTCAGCCACCGGGGCTCCGGCAGATGGTGCGGCGGGCCCAAACAATACGTTGAAAGAGAAGCTCTGGGCGGGTCTCGTCTCTCAGGGCCAAGACCCAGCACAGCATCGCTGCCGAACTCAGACAGTTAATCCATACTAGGAAATATCAATGTTGTTGTGAAGGAAACTTTTATAGAGGCATTTATTATCCTAGTTACAGCAGAATGTTTATATGTTAAAGAGGGAGAGTGAGTGAAATGTTGGTTCTTAGTGGACTTTTTTAGATTTCTGTCAACTGGGAAGCACTGAGAGAGCACATACCTCCCCAAAGGATCTCACACGTTTTTTCTCATTACATTGATGTTTCATTTGAGTGTTTGTGTTGTTTGCGAATGATGAAACCTTTAAAACATTCTTAACCCTTGTCTTACCTCAGGGTCAAGGTGACCCCAAGACCCGGACACAAATGTGTTTGTGGTATCCCTTGTGTTGTATCAGGGTCAAGGTGACCCGAAGACCCCGAAAAAAATGTGTTTGTGGTATCCCTTGTGTCGTCTCTGGACCAAGGTGACCCAAAGACCCGGAAACAAATGTGTTTGTGGTATCCCTAGTGTTGTCTCAGGGTCAAGGTGACCCAAAGACCCCGAAACAAATGTGTTTGTGGTATCTCTTGAGTCGTCTCAGGGTCAAGGTGACCCGAAGACCCAGAAACAAATGTGTTTCTGGTATCCCTTGTGTTATCTCAGGGTCAGCGTGGCCCAAAGACCCGGAAACAAATGTGTTTGTGGTATGCCTTGTGTCGTCTCTGGGTCAAGGTGACCTGAAGACCCCGAAACAAATGTGTTTGTGGTATTCCTTGTGCCGTCTCTGGGTCAAGGTGACCCAAAGACCCGGACACAAATGTGTTTGTGGTATCCTTGTGTTGTCTCTGGGTCAAGGTGGTATTCCTTCCATGAATACATATGCAGTGGTGGAGGTCGTTTATCATTTGTTTTTGGGCCTTCGGGTCACATTGACCCTGAGGTTACTCAAGGGTTAAAACCAGATTGGAAATAAGAATCTTAAACATACGATATAACTTGAAAAATACACATTTCATTGACCTAAGCATCAACTGTTCAGAAATCCTCCACATTTAAAAAAAAAATGTTGTTATGGTTCTATTATGGTCACATAATAGAAAGTGAATTTACACACCAACAACATCATCTTTAACTTCAGGGTAAGGAAGGTTATCCAGAACGGTTGTGCTCCAGGTCTCCACACAGCCGAGCAGATGATAATTGTTCGAGTGAGTTGGTCACTTGCGGAGGCGGAGAGAGCTGAAAATAATTCAGTTAAAGTTCCGACTTTCATAAGCTTTTCGTTGCCTGCGAGGAATTTAGACTAACTTCATTACTTCATGGAATAGATACAAACCACAACCATCGACAGAAGCGAGGAGCAGCGTTTTGACGGCGAACAAGAACGTTTCTTCAGGAGCCACCTTAGGAAAGGTGTGCCTCTCGTTCACGTTGAATATTTGATGACTCGTTATGTAAAAAAAAAAAGTCCAAGGACTCAAAGCCGTTTTTATTTTAGCATTTAATTTATACGTAAATATACACAATATATATACATATAATTACATTTTTTACGGAAAAGTTATTTTCTCCAACGTATGATTCATACTATTGTAATCATTAGTCAACAATAGAAGTAGATGCGTTGTTTTTCAACCTGTTCAATGTGGAAAGCTGGAGTCAGAGGAGAGAATTGATCCTCACGATTAAATCTGTCGCGGCGTTCCTCCAGGTCAGGTCTACGTTCCCACGCATCTCTGCTCGTCCATATGTTCTAGCCTGCTGCTGGTGGAGCGTCTGACCTCACGCAGACACCAAAGTTTGTGAGGAACGCCACGGGCAACGATAAATACATAAACTGGAAAGCGTCGGTGTCAGCACAGCGAGAGTGTTTGTTTACAGGATCACGTTCACGTGCACGTGCACGACACGTCTGCTGGAGCCCGTCCTGAACCGGTCACGTGGTCGGCTGGTTCGCCAGGTCCGTCACCAACACACGCCTCGATATGTTTCAGGGAAATTAATTCAGTGATGGACTGTATTGATACCGTGTCGATACTGTGTCACTCAATACTGACCCCTGCTGGACCTTAAAAATCCCACCAGGCTCAACTGACACTGATTTTATGACCTAATATATAGTCTTTGTATTTTATATTGTGTTGTTTCATATCTCCATTGACATTTTAAATATCTAAGATATTTTATACAGTCAATAAAAAATGAAAGTGAATGTTTTATGAATGTGGATTCTTGTGGACTGGGATTTTTTATTTAAAAAAAAAAGTTTTCCAGAGTTTTAAAATCAAGTCAGTTTGCCTTTTTTTGGTGTAATTTCTCCTGCAGTGAAAAACCAACGCTCATGCGGAAGAAAAGCCTCAGCATTGAGGAGGTGGATTTTGTTTTTTTTAAATAAGACAATTCTGTCGCACAAATTCGACATTTAACTGCAGAAAACAATATGAATAGTAAACTAAGAGACACTTTAAAATTAATTTGAATTAACAGAGATCAAGTGGAAACTTAGAGAGGAAAATTACGGTAAATACCTTATTTTCCGATACAAGATCAAAATGGTACCACGTTTAGTGAGAGGCTGCTCTATAGTTCTCGTTTAGAAGCGCAAATTATCTGCGATCCTTTTAGTGGACGCATCCCGTTGACAGATGCTCTTCCATATAAACACAGTTTGGCGCATCAACGTCAGTTTCGAAACAGTCCGGAGCTGTGTCTCACATCGCATACTTGCGTACTTAAACTTTGTACTTTTAGTGCAGAAGTGGTACTCAATTCTTATGTATTAAGTATGCGAAATGAAGTGCACCATGCACACTAAATTGGCTTACTAAAACGCCCACAAAACGAGTATGGATCGATGAACACTTTCTGCCCTTAACGACTGCCATCTTATTGACGTCGATGTTGTAAACGGAAGTTACGTCAAATATATATGTATATGTATAAAAATATATATTCATATACTTACAGGTGCATTTTTAGCCAGCAGTAGGAGGATGACACGTCTTCGGTGCTGATACCAGCGTAAAGATCTCGCGAATATTTACTTTCTCATATTTCTTAATCCAAACCAAATGTGCTGCCAGCAGGTGTCGATAGTGTTCCTACAGCTGGTTGAAATCACCGTTAAATAGCAGTAGAAGAAGAAGGTCGAGAATTTGCATAATAGTTCGTGCGTACACTATCCTGATGCATACTAACCGCCAGTGCACTTAGAAGCCTTACAAGCCTCGACACCGTAAGACACATTAGCTACAAGCCATTTTGAGGAGCCTGTTCTTGAGAGTTTCTGTATTCGTGCAAGAAAAAGGAGTGACCATCTGCTATCTTGCCATACTGAGAACTCCAGGCATCAGTAAAGTGACATAGTACATGTTCCAGACCCGTATGCGTCGTTGTAACGTGCTAGCTAAAACAGATGAGCTCCGCTAATGTCGTAACTGTCGTGTCAAACACAAACATAATAGTCGCCAGTGCAGCTACACAGCGGGGCGTCTGAGGTGATTTCCTGTGCCGTTGTCGTGCTCATCTTTCCGTGCTTGCCGGTGCGACAGCGGGAACCGTGCAGTCGGGGGCCGACGGTAAATAAATCAAAGCGAGGTCTCGGCCTTCCGCGTGAAAATGCCCGTCTTCGGCGGCGAGGTGGAAAACTCAGAGAACGCGGAGTGCAGTTTGTCATCCGCCGCGGACGAGCTGGACACACTGGTGAGTTCCGGGGGTGTGCGTGTGCACACCGGAGCGGCAGAGGAGGTGCGGCGCCAAGCTTTTAAGAACTCTCCAGCTGTGCGTTTGGGAAAATGGAGCGAGCTGTCATTTGCATTGTAGCTCAAGGACGAGAGCTGCGTTAACCAGGCGTGAGGGACTTCACCGACGTTCAAGTCTAAATGCTGCGGTGAATTGCTCCATCCACGAACCGGGCTTTATTGACTCTCAATCACACACCAGTGCTTAAAAGGCAGTTTCCTCGTCTCATTTTTCATGGGAAAGCACCGGATGCATATGTCGGGTTGTCATCGTGGGCCGCTCCGTCACCATAAAGGACAGGCAGTGTTTGTTTGTGGGTAATTCATGTTGAAGAATGTGATGTTCTCGCGATGCGTTCAAGGACTTTAGTCGGTGGTTCCAGCGTTAATCTGCTGCCGATTTGTAGAAGCACTAAATCATAAGAGTTACTGTTTCACTCATTTACAGGTTTATTTTTTTAATAAACTTGACTTGAGCAAGCATCTTGACGTGTCAAGAGCAACAAGCAAATTCCTACTTCTGTGAAAATATGATATTTTTGTCAAAAAAAACACATTTCAGACAGTAACAATCGATAATACCAATCGTTATTCTTCCAACAAATGCCTCACGGACAAACAACGATTATTGTAGCACAATGAAAATTCTGCTTTGAGGTCTTCAGCTCACCGTCGACTTTAGGACGGACCGTTATCTTGAATCCGCAAATAAAATATACTTTTGAATGTCAAGTGTTGTTGGCTCGAAGTGCAGAAATGTGCTCGAATGAACGTGTTTTGTTAAACTCGTGAGGTCTCCTGATACCGAGTTAACAAAAGTTTTTGTTAGCTCGTGGCCTTTTTTTATTCAACAAAGTGAAACCAGCGCCAGAATGTACACAACCAAATGTCAACAACTCTCTTTGTCGCAGCAACAGAAATGCACCTGTTTGACAAACATTACTCTCTTTATCTCCCTGGAACACCACGAGGTACAACAAAGACTTGGGGGGGAAAAGGTTCACGTGCTAAATGTCAGAACCGGGTGCCGACGCGAAATCTCCAAAGTCTTGACAAGGTGTCGGCGGCGTACGTGCGAGCGTGTGCGTTATACGTGTTGGAGAGCGCGACAGTCAGCAGGAACAAACATATGGCTGCATTAAAAATAACACAGGAGCAATTATTAGAACATGTCACGTCTGCCGACACGACGAGACCACAGTCGAGTCGAGGGGGGAAACTCAGCAGCAGACCCCCGAACCGGACCATGAGACTCGAGCACGTTCTTGAGATGCTCGGCTTCAGTCAGACGATAATAACTCTGTGAATCATCAACAGATGTATGAGCCTGATCTGAGTCACAGAAATATCTCCACAAGCGATAGATAATAATCTGATATCGAGACGCGTTATTTGCCGACAGATAGAAACACAACCTAATTGTGTCATAATGACACTGCAGGTAACACCATGTGTGGAGCGACGACACTTTCTCCGCCACACTTAGACGGAGAGCGGCGGACACGGAGCCGGGAAGAAAACAACTGCTCTGAACCATGACGAGGTGCAGGGGCCGAGAACAACCCGAGGGCTTCAAGTGCATTATTAGGTTTTCATCATGAGACTCAATGAGCTGTGAATCCCCGCTGGCAGACTTATGGAGCGAAGAAGAAGCTTATGGCAACAATACAGAAACTATTAAAGAGTCGTGGCGATGTCGGACGCGCCCGTAAATACTGGAGACAAAGTGAGTGTTAGATAGTTTGATAAAAACTGCAGCAGATATTTTTGTAGCTTACACTGATCAGGAAGTCACCAAAGCATGTGGTGGTTTTCTCTGTTTGTGCTGTGTGTGTGTGTAGATGTAGGTGTGTGTTTGATTCATTGTTGGCGTGTTGTGTGTGTTTCTATGTTGAGGTGGTGTGTGGGTTTTTATGTTGAGGTGGTATGTGTGTTTCTGTGTTGGCAAGGTGTATGTGTATTGGGATTGTGTGTTCATTTCTATGTTGGGCTGGTGTGTGTTTTTTTGTATGTTTCTATGTTGGGGTTGTGTGTGTGTGTTTCTTTGTTAGGGTGGTGTTTCTGTGTTGATTTATTGTGTGTTTTTGTGTTGATGTAGTGTGTTTGTTTCTGAGTTGAGGTATTGTGTGTTTCTGTGTTGATGTACTGTGTGTTTCTGTGTGATTTAGTGTGTGTGTTTCTGTGTTGATGTAGTGTGTGTGTTTCTGTGTTGAGGTGGTGTGATTGTTTCTGTGCTAATGTATTGTGTGTGTTTCTCTGTTAAGGTGGTGTGTGTGTGTGTGTGTGTGTGTTTCTGTGTTGATGTAGTGAGTGTGTAGTGTGTATCTGTGTTGAGGTAGCGTGTGTGTCTCTCTGTTGAGGTATTGTGTGTGTTTCTCGGTTAAGGTGGTGTGTGTGTTTCTCTGTTAAGGTGGTGTGTGTGTTTCTGTGTTAATGTAGTGTGTGTGTTTCTGTGTTGATGTAGTGTGTGTGTATCTGTGTTGAGGTAGTTTGTGTGTTTCTCTGTTAAGGTGGTGTGTGTGTTTCTGTGTTGATGTAGTTTGTGTGTATCTGTGTTGAGGTAGTTTGTGTGTTTCTCTGTTAAGGTGGTGTGTGTGTTTCTGTGTTGATGTATTGTGTGTGTGTTTCTGTGATGTATGTGTTTCCATGATGTATGAGAGCAGATAAACACAAACTGGTTTTGTACATGGCCTATTGTATTTGCCACCAAATGCTAACATTTAGCATGTATCATGCTAATTAGCAACAGTACTAATTTACTCTGGTGTTGTAGAATTTACAGACCACATGACTCTTGACCAAGTTGTAACTTCTTTCATTTGATTTCAAACCAAAATCTGCCCAAACATCAGCTTTAAAAGCTGATGGAGTCACTATATCCTCTCGTCCTCAGTAAGTAATGACTACTGCCATCTAGCATAAATAACCAAGCATAAATATTTGCATGTTGTGTGTTAAATTAATTAATTCTACACACCATTTATTGAAATATAAACCATAAAAGATCAAAATAAAAAAACACTTGATATTTAAACAGTGCAGTTGAGTAACTATCTTGAAGAAGAAACATGTCAATATTTAAGTGTATTGATATTTTCTTACACCCCTAGTGTGGAGACAACCATTGAAGAAGAGGCTGCACATAAATGTCAACAGTTAAACACTTTTTATCGGAGCTGTTCTTGAGGGTCCTGCATCATCTGCACTCGGACCTTCTTGAAACTGTAATTGGGATTAAAGACCACTAACCCAGGCCCGGAATGAGCTCGGTCTTCGTTATGTTGCGGCGTTAGCGTCACGGCTTGTTTAGCATCCTCCTGCTGTATTCCATTATCAAGTGTTGCAGGCGTAAATTGGCCGTCCGCCTTCGATTCTGGCTCCGGTGTCATCAGAGGACATTTGGAACCGTAATTGCTTGTGACGCCTGAACCCAGCGTGACTTAGGAATCAATACTGTTCACAAAATATCATATTAATCACCCGCCACACTGCGCCTCAGCTACTGTCTGTGGTTGTGTTGGCCTGGAGCGCGCACGCACACACACACACACACACACACACACAAGTGAGCGCGGGGAGTCTCTGTGCAATTAATTTGTTTTCAGCTTCATCTAATCTGCGGTCCCAGGACCAGGAAGTACACAAACAGTGAGGTTTTTTCCTCTTAAACTAGGTGACCTTTGACCCTTGACCCAGAAGGTTTGTATGGTTAGTATGTGCTTCAATAGTTTAGAGTCCTTCCTTAGTCTGTTGTCTCTCACGGTCTCATGATGGCAAAGCATCGTCAAAGTGATTGACAGCTGAGGCATCATGTTTACTTTTAACCATAACTTTGTTTTTTTTATTGCCTGAAGACATTCTTATGTTGAAAAAATGTCTTTACAATTATAGTGTGTTTGTGTTTCTGTGTTGGGGTTGTGTGTGTGTGTTTCTGAGTTAAGGTGGTGTTTTTATCTTGGTTGGGGTGGTGTGTCTGTGTTGAGGTGGTGTGTGTCTGTGTTGAGGTATTGTGTGAGTTTCTGCCTTGAGGTGTAGTATGTGTGTGTGTCTGTGTTGAGGTGGTGTGTGTTTCTGCCTTGAGGTATTGTGTGTGTTTCTGCCTTGAGGTGTTGTGTGTGTGTGTCTGTGTTGAGGTGGTGTGTGTGTGTTGAGGTATTGTGTGTGTTTCTGCCTTGAGGTGTAGTGTGTGTGTGTGTCTGTGTTGAGGTGGTGTGTGTGTGTTGAGGTATTGTGTGTGTTTCTGCCTTGAGGTGTTGTGTGTGTGTGTCTGTGTTGAGGTATTGTGTGTTTGTGTGTCTGTGTTGAGGTGGTTTGTGTGTGTCTGTGTTGAGGTGGTGTGTGTGTGTCTGTGTTTAGGTGGTGTGTGTGTGTCTGTGTTGAGGTGGTGTGTGTGTGTGTGTGTGTCTGTGTTGAGGTTGTGTGTGTGTGTCTGTGTTGAGGTGGTGTGTGTGTCTGTGTTGAGGTGGTGTGTGTGTGTCTGTGTTGAGGTGGTGTGTGTGTGTCTGTGTTTAGGTGGTGTGTGTGTGTGTGTCTGTGTTGAGGTTGTGTGTGTGTGTCTGTGTTGAGGTGGTGTGTGTGTGTCTGTGTTTAGGTGGTGTGTGTGTCTGTGTTGAGGTGGTGTGTGTGTTCTTGTGTCGAATACATTCAAAATATATTTACAAACATAGTCAAATAAATTATTCTGAACACAATTTACCCTGAAATTATACTGACAGAAGGAAACTATTTATTTTTGTTTGTTTTATTTATAAGAAATGTCACTTCTATTTTTTTTTTTAAAACCTTAGGATCATTTAAAATGTACCAGTTTGACCCAAGAATCCAGCTCATGAGGTCAAGTCAGTCAGTATTTCTCCTCTAAACACTAAAACAAACTGGAGTGAAACCAGAGCCACAACATCATTGTGTACTTTGATCCTCGGCTTCACAGCAGATCCAGAATTGCTCGCGCACATGTGATCGAAGCGAGGCAAACACAAACTGAGAAACATCATCTAGTCGCCGCGTGAACTGGTGTCCCTGCAGATCTCCTTCATCACATCCCATAAAACCGCAGCTCTTTCATCGCAGCAGCGAGCCCTCCGCTTGGACAAACTCTACGTGACGCAGAACATCTTCAGAACCGACTCCTCGTGATGAGACACGATGATGCGGCGCTGAGAGCAGCACGACAGAGTACATGTATCTACGGCAACAGTGCGACTTAAGCTGGCGAGTGATGGCGCCTCCGTGACAATAGGTGGCGCTGTCAACTTGAGAAGAGACGCCTGGAAATTCATCACGTAGTATCCCTTGTGTTGTCCTTGGGTCGAAGTGACCCATATGCCTGAAAATAAATGTGTTTGTGGTATCCCTTGTGTTGTATCTGGGTCGAAGTGACCTGGACGCCTGAAAACAAATGTGTTTGTGGTATATCTTGTGTTGTCTCTGGGTCGAAGTGACCCATACGCCTAAAAACAAATGTGTTTGTGGTATCCCTTGTGTTGTCTCTGGGTCAAGGTGACCCGGAGGCCTGAAAACAAATGTGTTTGTGGTATCCCTTGTGTGGTCTCTGGGTCGAAGTGACCCGGACGCCTTAAAACAAATGTGTTTGTAGTATCCCTTGTGTTGTCCCTGGGTCGAAGTGACCCGGACGCCTGAAAACAAATGTGTTTGTGGTATCACTTGTGTTGTCTCTGGGTCGAAGTGAGCCGGAGGCCTGCAAACAAATGTGTTTGTGGTTTTCCTGTGTTGTCTCTGGGTCGAAGTGACCCGGACGCTTGAAAATAAATGCGTTTGTAGTATCCCTTTTGTTATCTCTGGGTCAAGGTGACCCAGACCTGAAAACAAATGTGTTTATAGTATCCCTTGTGTTGTCTCTGGATCAAAGTGACCCAGGACGCCTGAAAACAATGTGTTTGTGGTATCCCTTGTGTCGTCTTTGGGTCGAAGTGACCCGGACGCCTGAAAACAAATGTGTTTGTGGTATCCCTTGTGTTGTCTCTGGGTCGAAGTGACCCGGACGCTTGAAAATAAATGCGTTTGTAGTATCCCTTTTGTTGTCTCTGGGTCAAGGTGACCCAGACCTGAAAACAAATGTGTTTATAGTATCCCTTGTGTTGTCTCTGGATCAAAGTGACCCAGGACGCCTGAAAACAATGTGTTTGTGGTATCCCTTGTGTCGTCTTTGGGTCGAAGTGACCCGGACGCCTGAAAACAAATGTGTTTGTGGTATCCCTTGTGTTGTCTCTGGGTCGAAGTGACCCGGACGCCTGAAAACAAATATGTTTGTAGTATCCCCTGTATTGCCCCTGGGTCAAGGTGACCCAGACCTGAAAACAAATGTGTTTGTGGTATCCCTTGTGTGGTCTCTCGATCAAAGTGACCTGTAGGTTCGAAGACAATGTGTTGTGGTATCCCTTGTGTTATCTCAGGGTCAAGGTGAACGACCTCCACCACGGCATATGTATTTATGGAAGCCATGGAGGTCGTTGAAATTGACGTAAACCGATACATCCTGTGAAAGTGATATTTTCTGTCTGATGTGAAACGTGAATCCAGAAATCAACAGACAGAAAACAAATGTCCATTTTCAGGGTTGAACTTCAAATATGAACTTGAAGGTTCAGGACCAGCATAAGTAGGACCTGATCGACGGGTCGGTTTGACCCACTGACCAATATATCCTCTTTGTCATTAATGCAGTGTAGGAAGTCTTTACCCCAGTTCATACCAGAGCTGCACATGAAACCATGAGGCATTAGAGGGTCTGACACCCGTGGACCGGTCAGCCGGTCATAATGCTCAGGCCAGTGACTCCCTGTCCAATCCATCTCGCCGTGTTTCCGCTCTTCGACCAGCTCTCCTCGCGCCAAGGATGGATGACGAGCGGCCCGAGCACTATTACTTAGACTCGGCAGGTTGTCACCGGCGGATGATGAATGGTGGGAAGAACAAATGAAAGGCAGCAAACGACAACAGAGAAATAAGAGTGAGGTGAGCCGAGCGGCGGAAATGAGACGAGGGGGAAGACGGCGTGATTGAGTGGAGTTGTGTTTATGTTCCCGCTCAGACAGAGCTGGAGAAACAAGAGCGATCGGAATGACTGAGATGCCATGACACTCGGGAAAAATAATCTTGTTCTGCACCACAATCCATACGTGACATCGAATGACATCACATGAGCGCTGGAGCCGAACACTTTCGACCAATAGTGGTTGATCCAAAAGAACTAAAACTAATTTGACAAAAAAAAACAACAACCATTTATTCAATAGAGGATTAAAAAATAAATGATTTATGGTGGCAATAAAATTGAACCTAAAATGCAAATGTGGATGATAAATAACTAGAAAAGTAAATAAACAAGGATTTATAAAAAATCCTAAAGTGATAAGAATTCCAAAGAAAGTTTTTGACAATTTAGAAATTAATATTTCGAAAAAACAAGAATATGCTCTGCCTTAGATACTGCCTTATGTTCAATATAATCATCTATAAAAGGCAGCAAATTAAAAATGTATATATTGAATTTAGAAAACGTTTTGTTCAATAATGATCAAAATTCTATGTGTACAATTTTTTTAATATCCTTTTTTTTTTGGTAAGGTTTTAAATTTGTATTTAATATAATTTCACATTTTTACACGTTGAATTCTATATTATAGCTCCAATTATAGGAAGATTTACAATATATGCACTTTGTTCTCTTTATTTGCACTTTGTTCTTGTTTTTAATATTTTTTATGAAACTATCATCTGCTGTGAACTGGAAACCCAATTTCTTTTTTAATAAAGTATATAAATCTATATAAATTTTAAAAAAAAGTTCAAACATTTTAATGTCAAATCCAAATATTCAACATTTTGATATTTTGATTTACTTCCATATTAAAAAGCTATAATAATATAGATAATAAAACATATATAGATGTACATTTAAATACATTTTTAATGTATAAACTAAATGTAATGGTAAAAGTTACATGTTTGAATTAAAACAAAAAAAGAGACAAATTATAAAAAACATTGTGATAGACTATAAGAAAGATAGTAAAATATCTTCATTAAAAGTGGGGGAAAAAATGGTCATCGTTTGTCAAAGATTAAATTAAAATATTGAAGCAGGAAATCAGATTCATGATTAAAATGAAAAGGTTAAAAGTGTAGTTCAAAAATGAAGTGAGAGTTGAATAGTAAGAACCTCAGCGATGATGAAATGTACGTGAAGCAGAATGTTGAGTCGACGTCAGCACCAGATTAAATGAAGAAATCTTCTGCTAATAACCTAAAATGTCATCTCTGAGGACATCTCCCAGCCGCAGATACATTTGTTCCATCTCCCCGTCAAGACTGACAGAAGGTCGGCGAAAAATAAATGTCAATCTATGTTTGGCTTTCACTCAGCCAGACGGACCATTAACCTCTATTCATCTGCCGCTGACCGCGGCGCGCTACGAACCTGATCGATACAGCCGTGTTTTTTTGGTCCTCACAACAGTAACCTTCGGAGCCAGAGGAAGATATAGATCCCGGAGGTCCAGTCGTGAAACCTGCTGCACACACGTGAAGGAAATGGTTCTGGATCTCACTCTGGACTGAAACGGTTCCTTAGCCTAACAGCTAGCCTATAGCAGCTAGCCTAGCAGCATTAGCTAAAAACAAGCTTTATATCCGCAGATATATTGTAAAACATTCTTAACCCATGATTAATCAATTGATCAAATACAATGACAAATGAATGGGAAAACGGAAGAAAACCGAGGGAAAATATTTCTTACTTTGTGCAACTTATTTTTTATTATCCAATTATTGAGCATGCAAAAAATAAACATCAAAATTGAGATGACAGAGATTTGACGAGTCACAATAACGAGCTAAAGGCTGCTAGCCTCGGATTAGAACAATACAATCGACATACATTATGCTCAAGGTTATAATATATTTAGTTTATGGTTTGAATTTCAATAAAGTGTGCTTAACGTATATATATATATATATATAATAACTTACAATTAACATGCAAATATTCAGAGGATTTGTCGATTTTTGTTTGGCAATTAAACATCTGGCCACTAAATGGCAGCAGTTATTACGTCTTCCACAGCTAAAGGAAAACAATGAAATTGCGCAAGATCCCAGTGATGAATGAGGTTGAGAGGATGCAGTCGACTCCAGCAGCTTTTAAAGCTGATGTTTGGACATATTTTGGTGCGCAAGATCCCAGTGATGACTGAGGACGAGAGGCTGCAGTCGACTCCAGCTGCTTTTAAAACTGATGTTTGGACATATTTTGGTTTCAAAACAAATGAAATCAGTTACGACTTCGTCAAGAGTCATTTGGTCGGTAAATTCTGCAAGTACTCGACAATACTACACGTATATCCATGTTACTACAGTATCACGATGAGGCAATCCGAAGCCAGCAACCGTCTCGTCAGTTAGGAAAAGTTGGGAAACGTCGACTTTGAACTCTGCACGACTCTGCCTCTGAACGGCGAGTCATGTCATCAAAGTGATGAGCGAGCTGCGGTTAAATGCAGATTTAAAAACGCAGTTTTGTTTAACAAACTGTTTCGGAAAAGAGGGTTTTTAAATTGGGCCACATGACAAAGTTCTTCAAAAGTTCTCTCCCTCAGTCTCTCAGCGAGTCTCTTCGGAAGTGACAGGCTGCTATTATCCCTCATGCTGCTCTTCATCATGACGCGCATCAAAGATGCACTTAGACAGCAGTAAAACCTTTTCCACGCTTTGGTTCCTCCCGGCAGCGGGGACGAGGAAGACAAGAAGGCATGGGGACAGATAACGGAAGTGAGGGAATACATGGGAGAGTACGAGGGGAAGAGTAAGAGAGCGATGATGAAGGTGAAGAGGAGGACAGATAAGAGGACGTTGATGTGCTTTAATGGAACGTCTCGGTGCAGAAATCACAACAAACACACTTAGGAGCCTCCGAAGCGACGACAGCCGCCACCCACATGACCACGGCTGACATTTAAATTAAAACATCCAGAGCCTTCGCTCCCGTCATCCATATTGAATTGTGCAGCTGCCAGATGTGGCAGCAGCTGCGTCTCCAGCTGATCTCACTCCGAGCACAGACGTGCAGCATTAATAATAACTGGCTCAGCCTCCTTCTTTATCCACTTAGCACGCTGCAATTAATGTCTTATGAGGAACGTTTGAGGATCTGTCAGGCTTGAACCCAAGTCTACATCCCATCGGGGACAGTCGTCCGACAAACTTGAGGCGTTCTCAGGCCAGAGTTGGGATGTAATCGTTCACCTTGAGCCGCACAATAAAAGCATCATCTCACAAAACTCAAGCTTCGTCCTCTGGCACAAGATCATCTGATGCCATTCTGGTTATTGGACTGGATTAAATCTTGAAAATGGGTTTGTTCAGAAAGGAATGAAGGGTTCAGAAATCTCCAGAGACCAGAGAGAACCCAAAGTTGGAAGTTTTTCTTGTTGGAAACTTTGCTATAGGATGTGGATACATTATATTTAAAAAAAAAAAAACCTAACAAGAGGGTTTCAGGAAGAAATATTTCAATTGGTCAAAGAATCAATTTGTATCATTTTACAAAGTTATACATAAACTAACAATCAAGTATTTTATATTAAAAAAATAAAAGTGTCCCCATGAAATAAACCCCCAGGGTTGAATAACGAAAAATTATAAATTCACCATTTCATCCATCACTGATGAAAAATTCTAACCATAATAATTTTGTTGACTATAGGACTGATTCAAAATGTAATTTGTCGTGGCTCATATGAGTGAAAATTAATCATGAATAGATATTTATCAGAATTAAATCTTGTATTGCCAGCCTATTGAACACAACACAGGAAGTTGTTTTGGTGGCAGTACAGAATATAAAAATGAAATAATACAATTGAATAAAAAACGATTTACAAAATAAAATTAATTACTATAAAATAGCATATAAATAATGAATAATTAATTTAGAAAAATGGAAATACATTAAAATCAGAATTAAAATAAAAACAACAGATTCATAAAATAAAATACATAACCATAAAATGGCATATAAATAATGAATAATTAATACTAAAAGATACAATCAAATAAAAACAGATTAATGAAATAAAATACATTATCATAATTTGTAAAAATGGAAAATAATAAAAATCAGAATTAAAATTAATATTAAAATAATAAAAAACGATTAATGAAGTAAAATACATTATCATAAAATGGAATATAAATTAATTATAAATAATTAATAAAAAATAAAAAATAATTAATTAAATTAAATAATATTTATGATCCAGTCAGCAGACGGGTAGAAAAAGTTCTTGATGTTTTTTTTGTGTTTTGTCCAAAGACTGGTTGAAATTGTCATTGTAAATACGGTGTATCTGGATCATGTTGTTCAATCCAGTGTCCAGATCCTGGGGAGCAAATAATGTGATCAAAATGACAAGGGTTATATTTTTTGACCATCTGGCCCTGATGTCTTCTTGACTCAGCAAAGCTCTTGTCAAAGTCTCATGGAGATGATGCTCCTCGTTTTGTAAAGAACTTTGCATGAAACACCAAAATACCAACAAAAAATATTCCGTCAAATAGCAGAACCCTTTCCACGCCGCATCATCGACTCCGGATCTGTGGAGTCTGATGATTTGGCAGATGCCATTTAAGCGCAATTTTGGGAGATTTGATATGCAGAATAACATGGCGGCGAGGCAGATGGCTTGAATCTGTGAATTTTGATCACATCCCGTGAAATTGCCGCGATTAAAGGGAGAGGAAAATAAAGTCAGTATGCCTAAAGTACTGCGGGAAAATCTAAAGTATAATCTGCAGTTCAAAACATTTGCAATGTCAAGACACCTTACCAGCTGAAACCTTAGAACCAGGAGTGATTCATAACCTGGACCGCCCTGTGCTGGTCATAATGTTTGGACAGAATGGTGTTAGAACAAATGAAAATTAAAGGTGTCATCAATGTGACGAGGTGAGGAGGAGAGAAGGTTTATGTGACACGTCTTCTTCACTTCTGACTGAAACCGTCATGAAAGACGTGTCAATGACCTCGATCGAGCTTTCATCTGACGCAGACCAGAACTTGTTCACAGCTGATATCAAACCCTCTGCGCGAAAAAAAAACCTGTGAACTCTAATTCTCTCAGACGCTCTTATTTGTGTACAGTAACATGAAGGGTGTACCCCGCTGTGCTCAGCAGGGGGCCCGGATCGCTATCTATCCCCATCACTCACAGCTTGATTCAATCGGAGGGCAATTACCCGGAGCTCGGCGGACTGGGGATCTTCATCGGTTTGTGTTCCGTCAACGGAGTCCGTTGGGTTCTGCTGTGTGTTTGCCGAAGACGTCTGTATTGACTGTCCGGCACCAGAGGGATCGCCGGCGAACAGGCTGCCAGTCAAAGACCCCCCGCAGGGATGCGGCTAATAAGAAGCGAGGGCTTGACCTGTTCAACGTTCCTCACTTAGGTCACCCATGCGACGACATCATTGTACACTCGAGGTACAGCTACATCTCAGACTTGTTCCATGCCGGGTTGTCCAGTCCAGTAAGCGATAAGTGACCAAGAGTCCGATCCAGTTAGTATCAAAGTGTGTTTGTCAACAATCGTCTCAGGAAGCAGGCTTTCGGTCCTGTCATTGATTATCATTATCTAGCATGTGGTCCGGTATGTGGCACAGTGTACTGTCAACTAGTGATGACCCGATGAAAATTACGCTCTAACTACTGAACTATAAAGGTTCTATTGCGTTAAAAGAACATATTAAGAGACAAAAGGAAAAGAACGGTGGGATAAAGGGGGTGAAGGGAGGACAAACTAACAGATGGTTCAGCATCCAAGCAACTCATCAGGTTAAAACTATCCCAAACAAATATGTATTTATAAATGTATTGAGAGAATTCTGTACATGGACATAATATATTGAATGTACCTTGAATAACCACATGAGCCAATATTGCCCAGCACAACCCAACTGACTACACTTTTAATCAGAACTTTAATTAAGAAGAGTGTTTTGGCTTATTTAGGTTGATGCAATCAGAACATTTCATTCATCTTCAAAAGGGTAAATCAGCTATTTTGATTGACAACTGAGTGATCCAATGAGATATTTAAGTGCAGGGACTCAATGGGTAAATAAAGAAGCCCAGGTTGAGGGCTGGTCTAATCAGCTGGAACTTCAACACAAGTCCAAAGTCAAAGCCAAACAGACAAAAAAATGCCAGGTTCTACAAGAATACCTGGGTTCATAGATGACGTGTGCACCATTATCTGGACAGAAAAACCCTAACCCTTACGTACAAGTACAGGCTGGATGATCGGCTGATGTCTATTTATGTATCTCATCTACACAATACTGTCGATGGACATATCGAGTACCCCTGATTTAGAGCCATAATCAGACTAAAGGAAATCTAATAATCCATTGCGTGCTGTATAAAGTTATCAACATCTGAATGACCATCACGTGGTGGTGGTTGTAGCTTCATTACTTCTGCAGAAATCTGTAACCTGCCACTACAGATTCCTGTTACCATGACCCTTCGAAGACAACGATGGAATCCACACAATCACAGAGAAGTAAAACAGGTCTTACTTTGAGTATTCGTCGTTATCTCTGTCGCATCGAGAGTCCTTGTGCTTCTGCCAATCCTTGCCATGTTTGCACGTGGTCAGCAGAATAATATCCTCCCCGTTATGAATGTGATAAAGAGCGTTCCTGGTCTCAGACCCAATTCCAGTCAGGTAGCGCTTCCCTTTGAAAACCAGCCGGTACTTCCTGGAGCGTGTTGAACGGTTCAGGGTGGTGAACGCGCCCCCTGCTTTTAGCGGGTGATCCTTGGAGAAGAGAGGTATGGAAATGTCAAAGTTTGGCCTGAAGTTGACCACGTAGGCACTAGCCTTGGCCAGCATGGCCTGGCCCACCTCGAAGCCCAAGTCCTCTGAGTAGTCAGGCCAGGTTCCAGAGTAGAGGTTGAAGATGAGGTGGTTCCTGCCATCGTTCCATGTCGGTAGGCTTTGGATCCTGGATTTAACGTTCTGGACGTACTGGCCGGACAGCTGGTCTCTGTCCAAGGTGTCCACGGCCAGGACAAACACGCATGCTTTCGTAGGGTCCGTCGTGTGGAAGCGGGAGTCCTCAATAGCCGTCAGGATCTTCTGGTAGGTGGTGGAGATCTGGTCGCCCCTCTGTGCAGGATATATGTAGATGCGAAATCCGGCCTGGCAGCGGGAAAAGTCAAAACAAGTTTCCATGCGGCAGCGCTTGTTCCGGTAGATGTTGTCGCGGATTGCCCGTCGTTCACTTGGGGAGCTGTGTTGGTGGTGGACCTGAGGACTATCCTCCTGCAACCAAGCACGGCGGCAGAAGGGAAGCCAAAAGAACATGTAACTTATCTTGGTAAATGAATCGTACACATTTCTTCTACAGTCCCAATATATAAACAAGTACGTACCTCCTGCTCACCCCACTCCAGGTACGGCTCCAGTGGTTGTGTGGGCTCTGGCCAGTGCCGGGGGGTTCTGGACGGGCTTCTTTCAACGGGAGGCTGAGGCCTGAGGTGGTATACTTCCTGGCTGGGACGGTACACCTGGTTGTCGCGCTGCTGATACTCAGGGTACTGGTAGGGGAGCTGCGGGTACGTCTGTTGCTGGAACTCCGCTATTTTCAGACCCCACAGGTAGATGAGGAAGATCAGACCGGCCCCCACAGACACGAGCAGGTACCGCTTCTTGGCCTGCATGTGTGCTGTGGGGGGAGGGGGAAAGACGTGGAGTGGGGTTAGGGGAGGGCGGGGGATCTTTCCTGACGACGGACCTCCGAAAGAATTGACAGGAGAGGAGAAATTCAAAAGGGAAAGAGGAAGTGGCAGAGGAGGCAGGTTAACTCCACCCTCGAAGAATCCGCTCTACCCACAACTCAGCATTTTGGGATTCAGTCACTGAAAAGTTGGAAGACAAGTAGCTCAATCAGTAACATTGTATAACATTATAATAAAAGATTAACAGTGTCATGTTTACATGAAAGAGCAATTTATCAGCAAATTTTCACAGATCAAACAACAAAAAGAGAAAAACGGATGAATAAAATCAAAAAGACCTGCGGAGTTCATGATAAATGAATTTGGGAAATAGTTTTAACAAGATGAATAATTAGTTTGAAACTTTGATTTAAATATTATTGTCTAAATGATTTTTAAAATATTTAAGTTTAAACTATAAAAGCACACACAAATATGCAGACATAACATACATTACAATGTAGTTCATGCGGTGGATGCTAAAGTGCTGTGAAATAAAATTTATTTATTTATTATTACACAAAGCTATATCCAATTTTCATTTCTTCAAGTCATTTTTCTTTAAAATTACATTATGCATTGCCAAAGAATTTTCCCACTTCAGCATAAAACTTTAAAAACATGTATTTGTCATAGAGCAGAAGATAGACTTCAGTACAGAGCTAGCACTAGCTTAGCTAGCAAGTAATATGTGTTACTGGGGGGTAAAGTAAAGCTTAATAGTCAATATAAACATTTCAATGAGAGCAAATAAATCACATCAAAATTTGTGGAACCTGTATGCTTTTTTTTCGTGTCACTTAAAGAAACAAGCAGGGAAGCAAACAGAAATGTCCCCTTGTGGGACAAATACAAGGAAAAATCTAAAAAATCTATCGAGGTTATTATTTTGCTAATAACATTGATGCATTTTTGATTTTTTTTTTTACTTTACATTTTGAATTATAGTGTTGACGACAACAACACTGAAACATTATTTACGCGACTTTGAAGAAAACGATCTGGAACGATAACGTTTTTTGCAAAATTCTTAAAGAGTAGATTTTAATTTTAATTTTTAATTTAATTTTAAATAAATAATTGAGTAGTTATAATAATTGTCTGCTAATATGATTTAAACATTGTTTTAATAAAATAGCAGGTTACGTCGGGAACGAATGAGAAAGTTGGACCGAGTAAGTCAGGTTAAGTGATTTAAAATAAACTGTGTTTAAATGTTTTTAGTTGGCTTTAAATAAGTAGCTGTGAATCGGTTTCTTATTAAAAAACTGAACCTGAACTGAACTAAAACATCTGACAACACAAGAGCTTGTTTCATGATCGCACCTGTTTACGGGGAACACCTGTGTCCGGGCGGCAGCTGGAGCTCCTCATCCTCCAGCTGGACACGGACACATCCGCCGCCGCACTCGAGACCACTTGACCGGGGTTCGACTGGTCCACGGGTCGCATCCCTCCGCTGCAAACTTTCCCGGAGATGGACCCTCAAAGTCGGTGTTCGTCCGGGAGCGATCACGCCAAGATTCCACGGGAGATCCACGAGCCGTCCACGAGCGATCCCGAGAAGCACATCCCAGCTGTGACGGAACGATCCCAACTTTGCTCCGGATCCACCCGTGGGCTCTTCCACGGTGACGGCCCAGGAGAAGTGCCCACGGAAACGAGGAGGGTCCGCGTCGAACAGCTTCAGAACCCGAGGTTCGGTTCACAGCTGCTCCTCATCTAGACTCCATCTTTGTAGTCCAGGTTCGAGACACTGCGAGTCAAACTTCCTCCTGTGTTCGAGGACTGTGTCTCCAGCAGAGCCGGCTGCAGCGTCTCAGACTCTCCGGGCAAGAGCCCCCACCCGCCCTCTTGTTGGGTCCTTTTGGGAAAAAAAAAGGTGTGACCAATTTAATTCTCCCTGTTGTGACGTCATCACAGGAGCTTGAATTGTCCGTGTTTGTGTGTTAATACATTAGGTGAAAAGTTAAAAAAAAAGTCAACATTTGTAAGTAAACAACATAAATACAGAGATTGCTTTATAATATTAATGTGGTGTTTATACAAGTTTTCCGATCATGTATGTTTTGGGCGTCCATGTTGTAATGTGAGGGTGTTGTTGTTGATAAAGTGACATCAGACAATCACAGACTTATTTCAACGTCTCCAGGAAGACGAAGGTCGATGACTCACGTTAGCTTTATTTCCGTCTCCTGCCGAGACTAATTTCTCTCCTAATGGACAAACAAATCAAAAACGTGTTGTTACTGTTTTCTCTTTTATTAAACTGCCCTCCTTCCTTCCTTCCTTCCTCCCCCTCTCTCTCTCTCTCTCTCCTTCTGTCTCCCCCCCTTGCCCTCTCTCTGCTGCGGGTTAATAAGAGTTTGATTTATCGCGAGGCAAACTTCATCCATCTGAGCCGCGGCTGCTGAACACTCGCAGCATTTTCGAGTGTTCGCTCAGGTCCGGTCCGCCTCGCGCTCACATCCTTCAACGTCCCGCGCCGCTGCTCGTCCCCCCAACTCCACCAGCTGCGAAGACGTCTTGAGGGACATATTGGAGAAGATTATACAAAATCCGACTTGGAAGTTAATCTGTGTTTCGCGTCGGAAACTAATCTTAGTGAAATATATAAACACAAATATACGTGTTGATAAAGGGTCACAAGGGTGACGTACACTTGGCGGGTCTAACATCCGTTCTACTTCATTTGGTGCTCGCCCTCTACCCACTTCGCTATTGATTTAAACCCAAGGCGAAGCAGTTAGAGGGCTTTGCACCAATTTGTAGAACCTGAGATTATGATCATATCTTCCACTAGTTCCCTTTAGCTCGACTCAACTTGTGTTGCATGGTCAACAGCATGGTACCACGAAGCAGGTACTTTCTTTGGTACCTGCTCTACGAGTTGGTACTGAAGATCTGACATCGACCGATCCACTGATTGGTCAAAGAGTTAGTTGAAAAGAAACAAACCATTTTTAACAAACGTAGGAGTACTGTGCTGTGTCTCAAATGGCATACTTCTCTACTCACCGCACTGGCGGTTAGTATGCATCAAGATAGTGTACGTACTAACTAGTAACAAATTCTCGTCAGATAGTGTGTCTCAAATCAAACACTGCTGCTACGCACTAACCGGAAATGACGCGACAGCTTCTTCTTCTACTACTATTTAATGACAATTTCGACCAGCTGTAGGAACACTATCGACACCTGCTGGCAGCACGTTTTGTTTAGATCAAGAAATATGAGAAACTAAATATTTGCGAGATATTTACGCCGGTATCAGCACCGAGACGTGTCATCCTTCTACTGCTGCTGAAAATGCACCTGTAAGTATATATATATATATATATATATATATATATATAAAATAATACGCTGTGACCCTTTATAGATATATATATATATATTTGACGTAACTTCCGTTTACAACGTCAACGTCATTAAGATGGAGCCGTTTAGTGTAGAAAGTGTCCATCAATCCATACTCGGTTTTCCGGATGTTTTAGTGACAATTTAGTGTGCATGGAGCACTACATTTCACATACTAAGAATTGAGAGGCACTTATGCACTAAAAATACTAAGTTTAAGTACGCAAGTATGCCATTTAAGACACAGCTCTACTGTGAGATAAGTTGTTACGAGATCCAGACCTCATTGAGTCTAGTGGCCGATGAACGCATCCAGTGGGTGTTTGATGGAATAACTTGAAATGAATAAAAAAAAGTGTACAAGGAGGTCGGGAAGTTGAAGACAAAGGGTATTACTGGACAATGTTAATGTTAGCGTTCGTTCAACAAAATAGGATTCTCCAGCATGATATCGTGGTTTCGTTGGCTGATACAATATCCTAGCTAGCAAGCAATCGCCGCTAACTCCAGGTTGTGCTTGATTGAAGTCATCAAACGCTTGATTGTTGGTTGTCATGGCTGTGGTCTTCTTCTTCTCTCCTGACCATTATAGCGTTCACACATCCAACGTTTGAAGCGGATGTAACGGTCGCTGAACCTGCTCATGCCGAAAAAACGAATAAAGTTTTTATCAGAGTTTTAGCTCTGCCACTGCCCTCCAGTGTTTGGGAGTGTTACTGCAGTGAGTCCAATTCTGTTACACATATGCTGCAGAAACTCAAAAATAACATCCTACACTTTTCACTTTAAAACGTTCCCATCGATTTGAGTTGGTTACTGCAGTGTGTGTGTGCGTGTGTGTGTGTGAGACAGTGCCGTTTGTCACCGATAAAGTGCTGATGTTGCCGTCAGTGTGGAGCACCAGGGACTGGGCTGACAGTCGACTGACACTCCGGGGATTGTGTGTGTAGAGTTGTGTGAGTAGTGTATGGAACTCGCTTTCTATCAACAGAGTTCTTAAAAGTGACGTCACAGGAGCTAAAATATGTCATTTCGAAGTCATTTTAACAGCAAAGATAGACTCAAGGTTAAAAGTGCGTTTAGTGTCTTTGGACAAAATTACAATTTAAAAAATATGTTTCAATCCATGCGTGTTTGCGTGAATAAAAGTAAAACATGGATGTGTTTATGTACGATGTGTGTGCGTGTGTCTGTGTGTATGTGTGCGCGAGGACGTCGTTGTTTGTGCTCATTTATGAAAGAGTGATGCGAGGAGGACATCTAGCGGTCAAAAGGAGGCACTAACATGTTTAGTTGTCAATGTTTTATTAACGAGTAACAAACAACAACAAAACACTGCAGATTATTGGCCACTGTCATTTGACATCTTTGACACGGGGACATCAGACGAGCCGACGGGGCAACGGAAGAAACTGAAACCTGATCATTTGGCAAATTTAATAAATCAAGTTTCTCTTGTGCAGAAGTTGTGTATTCTAAGAGAAAACATATAAAAATAGATTTTTTTATCAAGTGCACAAGTTGGGATTTTTTCTCTTGAATATAAACTTCACTATAAATGGCATCTGTAAATATTTAAATGTTAAGTCAATGAAAATGTTAACAAACAGGTGGACGATGAAATATTTTATCAACAAGGAGTTGATCATTTTGGTTTTAAGATACTGATGACATCATCGGTGGATTCACAACCTTCTTTGAGTCGTTCTAAATGCAGCAAAAGTGCGACTGCGTTGACGTGCGACAGCCTCGACAAACTCCATCCTGCTCGTCACTTTATAAAGTTCAAGATAGTCTAGACTCTAGACAACTGGACTGAAACTCCTTTTTTAAATAGTAAAAAAAAGATTTTAAATAATGTTAAGAGTGTTGCAAAGTTCAAGCTTGAATAAAGAGACACACACAAACACACTCGCTGAGGTCAGACGCTCACTGGAAGACCAAGACAGCGTCTGGTCTCCCCAGGGGACACTTGCATAGCTCGGGTCACAGTAGAAACACTTCTCAGCTCCACCAGGAGGGGGCGTCAAAGGTGAGAGAGAGCAGATTTCTGAGTGGGCAGTTTTCCTCCTGAACAGATACGACCAGTGACATCATCAGCAGTGGACAATAACATCTGCTCCTCAAGAGCGAGGTTTGAACACGAGCAGCAGGTTCTTACCCAGAGTGTCCTCCAGTGAGTTAACCTTGACCTTGTCGACCTTTAACCTGGACCCTCCGCTTCTGTAAGAAACAAATAGAGGTCAAGCTTCACGTCCCTCTCCTGGCTCCGGCAGACAGTAGTTACCCCTTTAGTTTGCTCACGGCGCCGAGTCTGAGCAGAGCCGCGAGACAGTTCTTCTGCAGGTCCGACGACAGAACCTCCACGTGTCTGAGACCACCTGCGGGAAACATGTGAAGACCTCGACACTCGACAGTTCGACAGTCGACACGAGACTTACCTGACAGGAGGAGTGTGATGATGGACTGTCGGACAGACGGGACGAAGAGCTTCTCGGTCAGAGAGTCTGAGGCCTCCTCACAGAGGAACCTGCACACCACCTCCACACACACACACACACACATAGACCGTACAGAGTGAGTCGTCATGTAAAGTTGAAGAGAACACGCGACTGACCTCTGTATGTGTGCAGTTGTGTTGGCGTTTCTATTTGTGATTGTGCGTGTGTTTATGTTTCTCAATCTGTATTTGTTTGTGTTTATATGTCACTTTATACATGCGTGTGTATTTCCGTGTGTCAGTTTTTGTTTTTATTGGTCACTTTATACATGTGTGTAAGTGTTTTTATTCGTCACTCTGTGTGTTCTCATTTGTCACTTACATATGTGTGAATGTGTGTTTGTGTAATGTGTCACTTTACATATGCATTATGTAAGCCATCAGTATGTGGCACTGCTCAGGTGTAATGAAGCCCAGGTTGCTTTGATAGCAGCCTTCAGGTCCATCTGCATTGTAGGGCCTGGTGTCTCTCATCTTCATTACACCTGAGCAGTGCAACATACTGATGGCTTCCATGCCACGCTGCATTGATGCAGTAATTCATGCAAAAGGAGGCTTAACCCAGTATTGAGTGCATGGAAATGACCATACTTTTCAGAAGCCTGACATTTCTGTTTAAAATATCATGTTTTTATTGATCTTATGTGAAATTTTCTTATTTTCTGAGACACTGAATTTCGATTACATACATCATTACATATAAGCCACAATCATCAAATTTCAAGAAATAAATGTTTCAAATGTTTTACTCTATGTGTAATCTATATAATATATTAGTTTCATAATCAGAAATGAGTAACAAAAGATATTGAACTTTTTCATGATATTCTAATTTTTTGAAATGTACCTGTATATGTGTATGTGTGCGCATGTGTGTGTGTGTGTGTGTGTTTATGCATGTTTATTCGTCACTTAATTTGTGTGTGTTTGTGTGAGTGCGTTTGTGATTTGTCACACATCACTTTATATGCGTGTGTGTGTGTGTTTTGATTTGTCACTTTATATATGTGTGTGCGTGTGTGTATTTTTTAATTGTTACTTTATACGTGTGTGTGCGTGTATTTGTATGTTTGTATTCTGATTTGTCACTTTATATGTGTGTGTATATACATGTATATTTAGATTTGTCACTTTATATGTGTGCGTGCATGTTTTTATTTGTCACTCTGTGTGAGTTTTAATCACTCACTTTATTTGTGTGCGTGTGTGTGTGTGTGTGTGTGTGTGTGTGTGTGTGTGTGTGTGTGTGTGTGTGTGTGTGTGTGTGTGTGTGTGTGTGTGTGTGTGTGTGTGTGTGTGTGTGTGTGTGTGTGTGTGTGTGTGTGTGTGTGTGTGTGTGTGTGTCACCTGGTATCCCCGCACAAAGGGCTCCAACATGCTGCACAAGAAGCTCAGTGTCTTCTCTCCTCCCTCTGCTGCGAGGAGGTTGTGCTTGGACTCGTGCAGCGCTCCGGTCTTCATGAGAAGGTAGCAGGCCTCCTCGAAGTCCTGCACAGAGAGAGACCAGGTGGTGAGGGAGCAAGGACCTCAAGCAGCAGGTCCTGACCTGCACAGCAGCTCCGGGACACAGGACGAACTCATTAGAGAAGATGTTCCTCAGGAAGTTGAAGCTATTGAAGACGTCCTCTGGAGAAGAACAAAACGTGATTGGATGTCAGAGTCAGCAGGGGGGGCGGGCTTACGTTTCAGCGAGGAGGCAGCGCTCTGGACAGCCATGGCGAGCAGAGCGGGTCTGAGAAAGATGTGCAGCACTTGGTTCCTGTAGGAGGCGCAGGAGAGCACCACCAACGCTCGGCTCAGCAGCGCCTCTTCTGGTGTCCCAGGGGATTGAGCTGCTCCTGGACCTGATGGAGAGCAGACAAGAATGACCTGAGTAGACTCCAAGTTCTGGAGTCAGAATATCCGGACCTGAAGACAATTACGAACCTTGATCCAGAGCCAGCCTCACTCTCCTGTCGGAGACACTCAGGAGACTTCTGTGCAGGGTCAGACTGGACGAGACCACCTCGGCTGGAGACGTGTGATCTGAAGGTGATTGTCACGACAAAATGAGTCTCTCTTAGTGCGCACGCTCTTCTCTGTGTGTTTGTGTGTATCCATCAGTCGAGGTTCTGATCTGATTCTGTACCGGGCCAGTGCAGGAACGCTCCGTACTGCCGGGACAGATCTCTGAGCCACACGGCGTCTGTCGTCAGCTGGTCCAGACTGATGTCCTGCTCCTGGTTCTGCAGCAGCAGCGAGGCCATGAGGACCCAGGGCTTCAGAACCATGTTCTCCTCCTGTGCCCTGACCAGCCTGTAGGCCACGTCGTTGACAAAGCCTTGGGTCCCCTCGCTGGGCTTCCTTGGAATGTGTCTGGAAGCAGAATGAGTTTGGTGCTCACAGACAACGGGTCTAAACCACAGGACTCGGGGCAGTACCTCGGCAGCAGGTTGAACTGACTCCGGTCCACTCGACCTTCTGCCAAATCCCGGACCGACACGGGCTGACCAAAGTACACGTGGATGCTGCCATAGTCTTCCCCGAGAATGGTCCGGGCTTTGAACAGACCCTGCAGGACAGATGGAGGAACAGATTGTATAGAACACCCGGGCTCTGGTGACTGTGATGATGATGCTCACAGAGGTGGACTCCTTCGGTTTGGGGACCCCCAGGAGCTCTCTGGCGTACAGCGCCTCCTCCAGGGTTCGCTCGTACGTGATGCTGACCGGAACTAGGCTGACGTCATAGACTTCCCCCTTGAGGAACGGATCCACGACGATGTTCAGCAGTCCTGACCAAGATACAGATGACTCCTCATATAAGTCTGTTTGAATGTTTGCAATTTATCTTTGTCTCTGAATATGATTACATGGTTTTTATTTCAGAGTTTGGTGATTCCGAAAAAAACGAAGAAAGTTTTATCCAAGTTTTAGCTCTGCCACTGCCCTCTAGTGTTGGGGAGTGTTACTACAGTGAGTCCAGTTTTGGAGTTTTCTCCTTTGCTTTTGTTGTTGTGAGTATTTATTGTCTCTCAAAAAGATTTAAGTGAAGATTTGAAATTGGAAAATATGTGATTTTATATGACATTTTGAAATAGTAAAAGTTGTTTAAAATAAATATTTTTACATATTTAGCTTTATTTTATTACTTGATCACTTGACAGCCAGTGTATGAAATGTGCCCTGTAACGAATTTAAATGTCCTTCACTGAGCCGTATCCGTAAATACTTCAAGATCGGTCACTGTCTGTGGTGCAGTATCAGATATGTTGTGCATTTGAGTACCACATAAATAACACTTTTAAAATCCAATAAATGTGAGGCAAAAACATTGGGTAAAAGAGTTTCCAATCTGCTTATTAACGGGTGGATCGGTGGAGGTCTGCACTCTCAAGAGTGTTTACTAGTTCTTGGCATGAAGAAGTTTTCAAAAT
Source organism: Callionymus lyra (assembly GCF_982586985.1). Classification (NCBI taxonomy): domain Eukaryota; kingdom Metazoa; phylum Chordata; class Actinopteri; order Syngnathiformes; family Callionymidae; genus Callionymus; species Callionymus lyra. Next base: position 24,315,886 of record NC_141830.1, on the reverse strand, counting down.
GTGTTCTCAGAAGTACGTAATAATCATTTGTAAAACGCCTTTCTAGACCAGGGTCACAAAGCGCTTAAACAATTAAAACAACACGCAGTTAAAAATACATACTTTTAAAACTCAACATAGAGACAAACACACACAAATCTTTAGAGACTTAAAATACCTAATTTGGGCGTCAACGACTTGGCTGTTCGACTCCTCGTCCCCTCGAGGAAGAATTCAATGGGTGCAGATCCATTCTGGCAGGACAGAAATATGAAATCAGGTATAGGAGGCGAGGTCCTAGTGGACTAGTTTGATACAAGGGTCTTCACATCACTACCACAGTGGATCTTGTCCAGACTTGGCCACAATATCATTAATTCATTCATTGTCTACCGCTTAATCCCTTACTGGGGTCGCTGGGAGACTGGAGCCTATCCCAGTATCATAGGGCGGGAGGCAGGGGACACCCTGGACAGGACTCCAGTATTTCATTTGCAATGGACTTTTACTTGAGTCATTGCTCACTAAACTAAGAGGTCCAATTAAAGGCCAAAACAGCAGATCTAAAAGTGTAAAAGAGTCCAAGCAATAAAAACACGATCCTGTTCACTTTGTTCATGTTGTTGTCCTTCACAAACAAGGGCGAGTGTGTCGACAAAACTGATACCAGGCGTGTGGTGCAGACCTTCAACATGGTCCGGACGTACTCGGAGAAGACAGCCCAGTACAGTTTGTCTCCGCCGAAGGAGCGTCGGATGAAGAACGCTCCGGACATCCGAAGCATCTCGCCTAGGATCTTCATCCCCATGAAGTCTGGCGACAAGAACAGGAGGTTGTGCTGCTATTACCTCTGAGAGAACTGGAACATCCTGACATGACTACAGTTGGTTGAGGGTTCCAGACTGAGATCAATACTTTCATTTATACAGCATACATCTTGAGACAGTGCTAGTAAATTGGAAGAGGAAATATTCATAAACCATGAGTGACACGTTTAAATCCACAACTATTATTGTTGAGATTTTAGATCCAAATCCAGATTTGAAGATTATTTATTTTGCCAGTATCACCTGATTAAAGGACTCACCCATGCCGGCGGCTATGACTGGCAGAGGGAGATCGTAGGTGTAGAGGATGTACGACATCAGCAGGAAGTCCATGTAGCTGCGGTGGCTGGGCAGCAGGACCACGGGGTGATCCTGGACGGCCTGCTGAAGCTGGAGAGATCACAGGTCAGAGGCTGTCTGGAGTGCGATGAGGTCGGCACTCACTCTCTGGATGCCCTCCTCGTTGATACAGATGCTCCTGAACAACGTCTTGAAGACTTTACTGAGAGCGAAGGCAAAGAAGCGGACGGTGCTGAGCTGCTGTCGGTGAGCCATCTCCTCCAGGATGGCGGAGGCTTCGGCCTTGACCTCATCCATTGAGCTGCCCGTCTCTGTGTAAACCTGAATCAAGCACACACATCTTTCTAAAGCACCCTTTGACATGGTCAGTTTGGTGTGTGACGACCTGGTACCTGGTGGATGATGAAGCGGACCTGATCGGACTGAAGCACCACCTCTTTCAGCTGGTCTGCGCTGCAGGGAGTCACGTCTTTATAAAGCACTGGCGTGTAGCACCTGAGGGCGTAACGAAGGTCGCTGGAGTTCCTCCGCTCCTCCAACATGTCCTCGAAGTCGTCTCTTTTCTTCAACATGGGATCTGGATGCTGTTTGGACGTGCAGAGAAATTCGAAGTTGAGTCAAGGTGTGAACTCGCTAGCAACACGTACAATGTGAACCTGAACCAGGTTATCAGGTTTTACCAAGACTTAATAAACGGTACGTGCGTTAGAAAAATTATATTGCGAAATATCACAATGTTTTTTTCCCCGATACTGTATCGATATTCGACAGAGACATGTTTGTATTCTTTTGCAAATCATATTCTAACCCATTACCATAGTTTTGCTTTTTTCGTTTTTCTGTTGAAATTAAACGTACAGCCTCTAGGTGGCAGCACCCATTAGGTCCTACGCAGCTAAGTGAACATTGAAATCCCATAAGATCTGATGACTGAGAAGATACAGTGACTCCAGCAGCTTTAAAAGCTGATGTTTGGACATATTTTGGTTTCAAAACAAAGGAAAGCAGTTACGACTTCGTCAAGAGTCATGTGGTCTGTAAATTCTCCAACACCAGAGTCAAATACTCAGACAAAACTCAAATATACCTTTAATAATTCTGTGTCGCAATACATCGTATTGCATCGCCAGATTCTTTCCCATACACAGCCCTAATAAATATATAATGGTTCTTACTTATACAAGGTTATCTCTGCTTTTTCAGCACGCGAGGTGCTGTACACTAAATCATCCATTTAAGCACACCATCTCACACTGGTGGGAGTAGGCTGAGACGCAGCGTGCAGGCTCACCATTAGGAGCAATAATGGTTTCAGTATCTTGCTCAGAAACACAACGAAACAAACATAACCTGAGCAGGGATTGGAACCCTCAACTGTTTTAGCTACGAGCCAACCAAAATTCAACACGAGCAATTTCTCATTTCGCCTGTGAACTCGTTGTATTTGCACACAATCCATGAGTTTTCCTGACAAATTATGGGGAAAAAACGTGTAAACAGTCCACAGACTCAGAGTATAGAGAAGAAACTAAAGTGTTGAATAGTTGACAAGGTTAATGGTATAAAAAATAATAGTAAAAGCAATATAATACGTTTGAACATTCGAACTACTGGAACTTGATTTGTATTTTAAGTTTTAATAACAAAGTTTACAAGCAAAGAACTATCACGTATGTTGCTACTCGACGATGCATTTGCTTCAATTAAGAATAAATTAACTATTATTGATCCATTTATTAGCAACATCTGCACAGTTAGCTCGGCTGCTAAGCTACTGACCAGGATGAGGACTCACCGAGTAAACAGATGTCGACGACATTTTAAAACAAAAACTCACTGTCGCTGCATCCAATAAAACGTTTCAATGTGTTCCACTTGTCAAACAAGTAGCAGCGGTCGTGGAGTTTTCACATGGGCGTGAGCTATCAACTTCCGTGTTCACCGGCTGACCCGGTGGAACTACGGCAGCCGAGAGGCTCAACGGCGCCTCGGTCCCGGTTCCACATGTGTTTGTTGACATCGTGAAGCCCCATTTCATATTTGCCGATCCTTTAAGACCCAAACAAGAAAAGATGGACGGGAACAATGTAGGAGGCGTCGATGAAGATGGACTGTTTCTGGAGCGAGTTCTGGATCAATTATACGACTTTGGTGAGTTTGGCTGCTTGTATGCTAGTTAGCTTCTGAGCTAGCACCATGTATTGGCGTTTGTTTTCGTTTTGTTTCTCTTAACGTATCTTCACAGCAATTTAAGTGTTGATTTAATATCAAATGTGTTTTAATGCCAACAGTCCTGTTCAAACATAGTGTTAACCAGTGAACCGATCATTTAAGATCTTATTTTCCAAGACTATTGTATTCCAAGGAGAGTTCACATTAATAAGAACAAAAATGATTTCTATTCAGATTAGAAATCAAAGCAGAAAAACGCATTGCGTGTTAATTTGGTAAATATATAAATGTGTGAATATATTATATGTTGCTATTATTATTATATTGTTTTGTGTATATATATATATATATATATATTGTTATATTCGGTTTTGGCAGGAAACGGATCTCAAAAGAAGCAAAAGAAAAGAAAACGTAAACAATGTGATGAAGAGAGGGATGAAGCTCTACCTGCAGCTGACGACATCTTCAGCAAAGGTGTCACTGATGGAGAACAGACACCCACACAGACACACACAACTGCACCGACAGGTAAAAGTTTAGAACTGACGGTGAATATCGTACATAACCTCCTGTTCTTTGTCTTGTTCAGCTCCATCGGTCCAGCAGCGCCAAGTGGAGGTTGTAACCTTCCAGGACCCCACTAAGAGACAGAGGACCAAACAGCAGCAGGAAACGGATCAAACACCGGTGAGTTCTCCCTTGAGTTAGACGCTTAAAAGTGCACTTTATTCCACCGATGATTCAAGATAGTCCTTTAGTCTAGATAGCTTCAGCAACACCAGCTAGAGTTGACGGCAATTTGTCGGCATCTTGTCAGCAGATACAGACGACAGAAGCTACAGCAGCGACGAGCGATCAGCATGAAGATCTCACCTTAGAGACGGTAAGACTTATACATATGAAACGATATGAAAGGGACAAGAAAACTGTCTTTGAACGTGTGTATGTGTGTGTTCAGGCTCGACTGGAGGTCCATCGGTTCGGTATCACAGGCTACAAGAAGGAGCAGCAGCGAGTGTTCGAACAGGACCGGGCGATCATGCTCGGAGCTCGAGTAATACTGTTTTTTAAAGTTAGCCAGTTGAGTTGTGGTTATAATAAGTATACATGTGCTGTAAATGCATTGTTACCCTGCAGATCCAGGATAACAATGACAACTATCTCACAATCATAATGAATATACATTTCTCTTAAAGTTCACAATTCAGATGGTTAGAGAGGCTAGTTCACAATATTCAAGCATGTTAATTTTGTGTGAACGCATGAACAAAAAAATCATAAAAAATAAAATTCGAAAAATACATTTTTGGAAGAAGGAAAACTGTAGGTAAATGTTATTAACTTTAACAGAATGTGTTTTATCAAGTAGAAAAACATCAATATAGAAGGCAGAGATAGTGAAGTTAAAGAAAATACAACACAATTACAAATGTAAAATATTGAACCTAAACACCATCAACAATTTTAAAGAAAAACTGAAAATCTTTTCTAAACACTTTTCTTCTCTTATTATTGTCTATTGTTGTTCTCACAAGATTTTCGCTTCATTTAAACTATAGTTAACTGTCCATTCACCTTCTGACTTTATTTTTCAGCCTCCAAAGAAACAGTTCACCAACTACAAGGTTCTTCAGGAGCAGATCAAAGAGAAGAAGCAAAAGTCCAGAGAAGAAGTCGACACAGTACGACTGCAGCTCAAAATCTGATTTATTTTATCAACTCTCTGTAACAATTTAATTCTCTGCAGGACCTGAGGAAGAAGCGGAAGAAGAAGAAGATCCCGAGGTGAGGTTCAGTCACGAGCAGAGGCTGGATTTAAACCAGCAGCTCCTTGACCAGTGTCTATCCGTCAACAGAGACAGGAAGGTGTCGTCTGGTTCTGGATCCGCTCCCACGGGTCATATGGGTCGCTTCAAGAACGGCATGTTGATCCTGAGCGCGCAGGATATCCAGAAGATGAAGGGCAAGCATCAAAGCAGGTTTGTCCGTTACGGTTAGGATTAAAACTGCAGTTTGAATGATAACCACCCGGGGGCGCTGTGACTCCACCACGGTTCGTGGTCTGCTTTGACACGTCTCAGCTGCTACACTCTCCTCTAGATCTTTGACTCTGTGTGTTTGCAGGTGATTCTGGATGATAAACATGGAGGACCAGGATCAGCAGAAGTGGGTCTGAAGATTTATGACCACGGACAGAGACTATCCAAGGATGCGGTCCTGTGTGAAGGTGGCTAGAAGGTTTTGAGGGAACAACAATAAATACAGTTTCCACAACAGTTTAGTTTGGTCGCAGGAAATTTATTTTTTCTTTAACAAACGATACAAAGACAGTTGTGCATTTTCAGTTTCATTCATTTACAAACAGTTGCGCCGTACAAAACAAAATGGCAGCAGGCAGGATGGCGATGAGAAAAGACCTGACTATAACTTTCATGTCAGGTTCAAGAAGAGGAACCTTGTACGTACAACTGATATCAGATCAAGAGTCTGGCAGTGAACGACTGAGCAAGGCGGCGTCGACGCATCATGATACGACGTGAAGAAAGTCGACCGTTATATTCCAATATATTACATTAGTCATCAATGTCAACCATTGATTACAAATGAACGACTGTTCAGCGCCATCTTCCGTTATCCACTTTTTAATTGGGGCCAGTTTTGCTTTAAGAATAACCAAGATGATTTGATCTCTTGTTTACACCTGTTTTTAAAATGTTCTTAACTCAAAAACTGCGTTGATGTATGGAAACATTGGGTCCAAAAGTCTGCTAGGAAACCAGTTCAACACATATTTTCAGGTTAAACAAGTAGTTTAGGTGAAACACTACGACAGCATTTCCTCCTGAAAGTGTTAATGGAAAGAATGGCAAACACACGCCAGAAACGTGATGTTTGACACAATGTAATGATTGTGTAGCAGTGATGGTTCCGAACAAATACACTCATTTCTCTGAACATGTCCAACAGATGATGAAAGTTCGAGGCTCATCGTAGATCCTCAAAACATAGTTTTCAGTTGAGATGGATGAGGCCGACATGAAGGACGTACGTATGACGAGGACAAATTTACAAAATAAAGTCATAATGTAGAGTTGATCATTTTTTTCACATTAGTAACAAAGCGTATATACATGCGTTTCTCCAGGAGCATTTGTCACATTCATGGATTCATGTGCCAGAAGAAAGATGTTCTGGTTCTTCATCTCGCTGTTGTTGAGGTGGAGCTTTGAGATGTAAACGTAGCCCTTGACCGACGAGTCAGTTCAGACTTGATACCGCACTCCAGTCAGGTGGGAGAGTCAAAGACGGTTAGCTATTGAGCTAGCCGAGAATAATTTCTTAAAAGTGAATCATGGTTTATGTCTGTCCTGCAGGAGTCAAGGTCTCAAGCAGGGAAGAGACGAGACAAGTAAACATGATTTATTTACTTTTTTGAAAGTAATACTTGTTAAATCATCCGCATTTCATTGACAGAAACTGTTAAAATAAAGTTTTTAACTGAATGCTATGCTAGCTAACAATGCTAACTGCAGTCGTGTATATTTTCAATTATATAAGAAACCTATTTCCCACAAGATTTCCCACGTCACTTGAATGCAGCGTCAAACTGAACTCATGTTTATTCATAAAGAGCTGATATAAAGTCTTGGTAAATAAATATGTCACGGTTAAATAGTCCACTTTAAATAAATAACATCACTTATAACGCAGTTCAAAAATAGAAATATCTCCCTTTCAACACGTAAATATATAAGGTGTGTTTGTTCTCGTCTCTACTTTTGTTGTTCTCCTGATAATCATCAATAAATACATTTTGAACAAACAACACAAAGCATAATGAGTCTTGTCGCAGTTTCAGTAGCACGATATTATTTACAACACAGTTTGTCGTCATCTTGTAAACTTGTAAGCAAACCATGCCGCACTCAAGTTGTGTACTTCACCATCATATTTACAGTTTTCAAGCGCGCACACACACACACACACATAAATGATATATCTTTGAAATATTTTCATCGCAATGCATGAATAAAAATCAACTCTGAATTTTGTTGTAAACACTTTGCTGCTGCAAGCCATCAACTCGACTTTTTCAAAATAAGAGTTTAGAGAAATTCAAATATGAACCCTACGTGTCAGTTATAGAAACTTGCTGTCACTCACCCTCCTCTGTAACTATTAAGATTTAAATTTAAAAACAACTCAAAAGTTGACCATCACAACAACAGCTCAAAAAAATGACATGTCAAATGTTCCTGTCAAATTATCTGTTCCCTCCCAGTCTCTCTCAGGGGGTTAAAGGTCACCTGAATGAATCTCATGTTAGAAATTAACGACGATGTGTGTAGACGAGTGTGTGTGTATGCGATGTTTAGTCAGGACACGGACTAGTGCTCGGGTGACTTCGGGCAAGATGGCACCTGGATTCCAGCTGAGGGGGTCCGTCTGAGACTCGGTGTGGATGCTCACAATCATGTTGTCTACTGCTTGAGGTTCTTGGGCAGCTCTAGACCCGTGACCAGCGTGACCTGGAGGACAACAGGAAGAGAGGTCAACTGGTTGCCCACCACAGTCTCGAGGACATCGTGTGACTCACCTGCACGTTTCTGTTGATGCTGACCGCAGGCAGGAAGACCCCGTCCAGGTTCTCGAAAGCCATGGGTCCATGCTGGACCTTGTTGATGAAGAAGGTCAGCGTGTGCTTGGTGAGATCCAGCAGGACGCCGACGGTCGAGCCCCTCGTGATGCCGCCCTCCGCCCTGCACGTTTGAGGAACTTAGACACCCTGGAGCTCAGAACAGTTTTTCTGTGTCCGTACCTGTTGGTGTGCGAGTTGTTGTGCATGAACCAGGAGCGGTTGTTGTCCACGTACATGGCCCAGGCCTTGTCGTCCTTCCCCAGCATCATGTCCTTCACCGCGTTGATCCGGGCGACGCCGAAGGCCGGGTCCGGGTGGTTGTCGTAGCGCTCGATGCAGACCTCCCAGTAGTGGACGCCCTGAGAGCAGACGCCGTCAGAGCGCTCTCGTGACGCGTGGACTGCGGTCCTACCTTGGAGAACGCCGCCGTCCCCAGAACCACGCGGTCGTCGTAGCTGTTGCAAGAGACCGTCTGGTTGTCGTTGGTCAGGACGATGTCCCGGTGAGCTGAGGTGGGGTCGAAGGTGAACCAGGCCACTAGAGGACAGAGTTATCAGCTTTACTGTGCTGGTGTTACACAAGTTGCTTCATCCATCAGAGATTCGTAGTAGAGCCAATATCTGAGGAGAGCAGAGGAACCCACTGGAATCTCCTCTACTGAAATGTTTTCCAAATATTATTGTGAGATTTTTTTTTAATTAGATGACATTAAATAGATTTTGTGTGTGTTTTTTTCTGATACAACTACATTTTATATTACAAAATTGACTAATATCTTTCTATTATTGTTAAAAAATATCTCAACTAATATCTGTATTGACCTTCAATTATTTTATTTTTGATTGTTTTCGTTTAGTTTTGTCATCGTTAGGTTCTCCATAATGCGATATACACACAAGAAAAAAGTACTTTTTGATGGAAGGTGCTCTTTCTTTGATTTGATGTTATATACTGTATAACTGCAACTTTAATGTCTCCACTGAGGCTCTAACATACATTTATTTCTGCTCTTTTTATTTAAATGCAATGTGCGCTGATTTGTCTCCACGCTTTTGATATTCAGAACCATCTAATTCTCTTTGTATTTTACATTTGTCAAAAATCTTGTTGTTTTCTTCATTTTTTTGAACAAACATATTTCCATGACTGTCTATTTCGTTTTAAACTAGAAGTAATTAATTTAATTAAATATTGATTTTCACGTATTCTCTTCATAAAGATGTCTTAGGTGCAGCAAAACTCTGAGACGCGGCTTTCGTCTGTTGAGTGTTGAGCTTTAGGGCGTCGCACAAACTCACACTCCCGGCACTAACAAATGGACAACATTTGCCGCCGGGGGCCCAAAGACAGAACCACAGTGTGTCTGTGCGAACATGGTGACACACTCACACACACACACACACACACACACACACACACACACACACACACACACACACACACACACACACACACACACACACACACACACACACACACACACACACACACACACACACACACACACACACACACACACACACTTCAATATTTCAGAGTCTGTTCCTCGTGTGGGTTTTTCTTCACTATCCAACTACACTTTCTTCACTTCACACACACGTTCTTCTCTGCGTGAGCCCAACCTGATCCTCTTGTAGAGGAGGAGGAGGACGGGTTTAGTGATGGAGACAAGAATAAAGAGATTAGGGAAGAAGAGAAGTGACATAAAGAGAGCAGGGATGGAGAGTTATCAGTGTGAGAACAGGCACAAATGTCTTCATCCAAAATGTGTTTAAATCTGAATGTGTGAAAGTGCGTGTGCATGTAGGGGTGTGTGTGTGTGACACAAGTCTTACCATCCGAGGTCTTGAGCACCACCGTCTTGCTGTAGGGACCCACCCCTATGGCATTGTAGGCCTTCACTCTGGCGTTGTAGGAGCTGTTGAAGTGGAGTCCATCCACCGTGCAGACCGTCTCCTTCCCAACATAGACCTCCTGAAGACACACCAATGTAAGAACGTGAGCCCCCCTGGATCTGAGTAGCAACAACCCCGTAGAGAAAACAACGACATAAAGTAACACAAGCAGATGGTAATCAAATATTTACGCTTAACCCACTCCGGTCGTAAAGAAAGCGACGCACTGACCCGGTACTGTCCTCCGTTGCCGTCATCGAGCTCCAGGATGTAGCCCTCTATGGCGCTGGCGGGCGACGACGTCACTCTCCAGGCCAGGGTGGCACTGTTATCCCTGGTGCAGCATTTCTCCAGCTGCAGCAGCGGAGCCGCTGGTACAAGGGGTCCGGACTCGACTGCGGAGGGAGTTGAGATGCTGAGATTCCGATCGAACCGTCACAGAAAAACCAACTCTGCTTCTGGCCGACAGTTTCATTTGACGGCTTTCAACTCACAAATAAACTGAATAATAAAAGTGTCGTGTTCTGCTGTGATTGGTCGAGCATCGAGGTTGGTCACGGCACGTCATCAATCCTGGAAGGCTCCACCTCAAAGGAACTCGTTGCATAAACAAAGCGGGCGTGATAACAGCTGACTTGAAGAGGAGTGAAGCCATTGTTACGTCATAATGGACTCTGCTCTCGTAACCTCTCGTTCGCCCAGATTTCAGACGAACCTTAAGTAATAACTTCAAAACATGGACGTGATGAGGAGAGTTGGGTTTTCACAGTAGTTGGCCTTTAACCCTAACCTAACCCTATCTATGAAAAGGGGATAAAAAAAACTTGGCTACAGCAGAACATTTCTACATAAAATAAAACTAAAAATTAAAAATGTCAACAAGAGCAGAAATATAAAGATAAACAAGACACCAGTGTAAAGTAAACAAAAACACACAAACGTCATGATACAGGTGAGAGTGTCCAGGTAGTGTTGCAGGGTCTGAAACCCTCTTTGTTCAGGGGAGGGCAGCAAACAACACAGCAGGTCAAGACATACACGGGTCTGGACTTAGAAGGTTTACTATTCATAGTCAAAGAAGATGTGTGTGCCCTCACTTGATGAAGTGACACACAACTACTTTGAGCAGTTAGTGTTGCACCAACTGGTGGACATGCAGGGGAACACCCCAGGGACCAGGAGACGGGGATATGTCAGGAAGTGACGAAAAGAGGGGTTGGACTGAAATACCTTCCAGACTCTCGGGCTTCCCATTGGCCTCATTATTGTCTGCTGCCAGCGTTAGATTCACTACGGGCGTCTCCTGCACGTCTGGAGGTGTCGAGGCATGAGTGACGGAAGGATGATGAATGAACGCAGCGTCAGACCACCAGGGGGAGATACGTTTCATACAAGAATGCGTGTTATAGGACGAGGTATCGAAACTTTTTCCAGTAGGTTTTTCCTCTATATATTGTAGCATTTAAAAATGAATAACTTAGGGTTAATAACTAGTTAATATTAAAAGATAACATATATCGTTAAAAATAATGACTTGTATAATATAGCATAAAATATATGTTTTTAATTATTAAATGATTGTCAGTATTAATCAATATGTTGGGGGAAATATTAAAGCAATAGTACGAAAGTTTTTAATTGTAAGACTTTCTTATATGAAAACACCGTCTCTGACCCACACCCATAATGCAGTTCGGTTGTCATGTGACACTCGCCCAGGCAAGTTATGCCTGGGTCAAAAGTAAAGAACTTTTCTAACTCTGAAAATATGGCCTCTAGAGTTCTAGAGTCATGATAAAAAAAAGTCATTATAAATGTTTCTTTTAATAAGACGTTAAAATGTTACATATTTCTGCTTTAAGGCAAATAAATAACATAATTAACACAAAAAAATCACTTAATCTCAGAAACAAAAATGTAAATAAAGGAAGAATATTTTACCGCTGGATTTATAAACTGATGAGATATGAGATAAAATGTGAGAAGCTGTCACAAATGTACACCAAAATGCATCAGAGAAACATGCATGTACCTATATCTAATGTGGAATAAAAAAATTAACATTTTAAGTGAGTTCAATTCCATTTTCTCCGTGTTATTTCATCAATTTATTATGTGGAAAAGTTTAAATTTTTATTTTGTGGATAGAGTTTGCACCAGTCTGAAAAACACACGCAAAGAAATGTTGTTTTCTTTTCTTTTTACAGAGAGTTGAAATAAGACGCATCTCATCCACACACAGTTACTTCCACCCCCACGTCGGCAAGTCAATGGAAAAATTAATCTAATCTGATGTGATTATTTATTTCCTGTGCAGCGACGGTACATTTGTACATGGACTTGTGTATTTAATATGAAGCATGAGCTAGTGATGAGTTGATTAGATGTTTACACGCGCTCGTCTCCTGACAACAACATTGTCGACTCCATCCTCCAGGGACTCACGGCATTAAGGATTCCTGTGTGTTTGTCGGGATGTTTTATTAATAGCTCTCGACCCAGTTCATGGATGAGGTTCAATCCCTGCGAGCGCCGTTGGGAGGAAATGTGTCGTCGCGCGGAGCCGCTCGTGCGAGCGCTTGAACTGACCTTTGCCCTGACTGAAGTCCAGCATCAGGATGGTCTGAAGGAGCGAGTCCGTGTTCAGGGTCAAGTCGAAATCCGGACCGACCTTTGGCTCCAAGGCACCTTTAACCCACTGGTCCTGAGACGACGCCACGCGCTTGATGAGAGCGTCTGAGATCTAAGAAAAGTTTGGACAATTTTAAAAAAGGTTTGCTACAGCCATGGTTTTCTTCTCTTCAAAACAAAGCCTTCCTGAGATATGTAGTGTCTGCTGCAGCTAGTGGTCATAATGTTATGGCTCATTCATTCCAAACCTTAAAGGACAGGGTTGGGAGTTGATGTTGAGTCTCATACTCACACAGTTGCGATAAAACATCCTCTCACATTCATCACACGAAGTGTGTTTTAGTGCATGACTGCACTCCATCATTTAGACCTGAAGGCAGGAAGGATTCCTTGGATGAATATTGGATGAAGTGATGATCAGATGAGGAGGAACCCTCGGGGGTAACTTTCATTTCAACCGGTCTCTTCCTCTCCGATGCTCATTTCCTCAGTCACAGTCGGAATATGTAATCGCTGGACTTGTTGAGCCGCTTGCTAAACACATCACACTGATCGATGTAGCGTAGAATCTACAGACCACATGACTCTTGACGAAGTCGTGACTGCTTTCATTTGTTTTTAAAACCAAAGTATGTCCAAACACAAGCTTTGAAGGCCGATGGAGTCACTCTGTATCCTCTCGTCCCCAGTCATCGCTGGGATCTCGCAAGATGTTATTGTTTCTTCGGAGGGCGGGAAGACTTCTGCCATCTAGCGGTTGGAGGTTTAAAAAACCATAAAATGACAAAAAAAATTAAATATGATATGAAAGCAAAATACAGTATGTTCCGTATGAAAATAATATTTAACGTTTTCTTAGACAAAGTCCTTCATAGCTGGAGACTTCAGAAGAATTTGACTTCTTTGAGTGACGGATCAATGTTTACAGATCAGACGTGGAGACCTGAGCACGACCGATCAATTAAGAAACGATTAGCAGCGTCATTAGTGAAGCAGGTCAGGTGTGTCCATCATCCGTCAGTCACATTTGACATCTCTAATCCGGGCCCAGAGGTCACCGCCCGAGGTCGACTTGAAACCACTCACAGACAAACTGAGTCTGTTATCAGCAGAAAGTTAAATCAATCAATGAAACAATTTCATAAAATGGTTCCTCAAAATTGATTTTACGGTGATATTTATAATGTTGTCTTTTATCTAGTATTTTATCTTCATGTCATCTTCACATGAATAATTAGTTTTTATAATATACTGTGTATTTATTCTACAAATACTAACTTATAACAGACCAGAATATACTTTTATTTTGAAATATTACAGTTATTGAAATGTTCTTTTTTTAAATCTATACAGTATTTATTTCCTTCCACTGCTTTTACTTACTTACTAATAAAAGAAAATGTACAAAAAATAGTTATTTTAACCCTAACTTACAATCAGAACACAAAACAATATAGACAAACCTTAAGTTAAGCTAATGTATTTTCTTTTAATGATTATTGTTATTATCATTTTGTCATAAAATAAAAATACAATATTGTTTTGGAACAAAAACTGAAAAACTCCTGCAGCTGCTTGAAATATTCTACCAAATCTTATTCTTACATATTAAAGACATAGTATTAGCTTTTTAAGCATGAAATGAAACTACCTCAGAACAGAACCAAACGCACTAATGAATGTGAAATAACATTATTTTTAAAGGGCAACTAATAAAACCCCCAATTCTTCTGACTCAGTCTCATGTTGCAATTGTTGACGTCTTCCTCTCCTGCAGTAAGTCTCTCATCATGACCATGTTTTGAACTTATTATTTTATAAAGTTGCCCTGAAATCTGGGCGAACGAGAAGTTACGAGAGCGGAGTCCATTATGATGTAATAATGGCTTCACTCCTCCAGGCAGCTGTAATCACGCCTCATTTTGTTTACATAATGAGTCCCTTTGAGGTGGAGACTTCAGGGATTGATGACGCTTGGTGACAAACTTTGACATTTGACTAATCACAGCAGAGTGGGTGTGGTTACGGTAAACAAGATTTCATCTCCAGAAAGTGTTTTCAGTTGGCGGGTCTTAAGATAGTTTTCTAATTTTCAAATATTTCGATGAAAAGAGAGCTTTGTACAAACAGACACACCAGTGAGTCCAACATCACTTTAACACAGACACACAAATACACACTTTAGGTGAACTTTAATGATGAAACTAAATCTGACTGTAATTCTAGTGTTTATATCGTCACTCGTGTACCTGGAGGAAACCGGTGGGGTCGTTCTCCTTCAGAACCTCCAGACAATACTCCATCATTCCGGTGGTCTGACGCAGCTTCATGGTGCAGTGGGTGATCTGGTCGCGCACCACCTGAGGTGAACAAGAACACGCTCGTGTGAACTCGTGTTGACTAACAAACTGATCTGCAACACTTGTTGAGTTTTAAAGATCTCACTGGAAAGTGAGTCCACATTGAGCAGAACTTCTGGAAAATATCCACGAGGCCAAGCTTGATGTCACGAGAGCCGTGACCTCCTAACTCTGACTGTCATTTTTTGATTACAGTGGACAGCGTTTGAACAAAGATGATCTTGACTCGTGTGTGGGTGAGTGTTTCCAGCTTCCACAGCGGGATTAAGTGCAGAGCAATATTCTGAAAGGATTTGAGGGCACAAAGGTCGGAGGATTACACGACCGACATTTGCACAGCAATATTTTTGGCATCTCTGACTCACTCCAACAACTGCTGTGTTTCTCTTCAGCTTGTGCGAGGGTGAACTGTGTGTGCGCTGGAGATGGGGGGTCGGGGTCTGAGGCCTTCCTGGCCGTTAGTGGGCGCAACCAACTCACTCCTGCAGACGATGTGGGAGGAAACCAGAGTGTCCTGAGGAGGATTCATGGAACTTCCTGAGTTACCTAACGCTCGAATCGATAAACTTAATTAATGTTTTCAAAGTGTGTGATTTGAACCAGTTAGGTGCGGCTCACGGTTGGTGAGGCACTGACTCCTTTTTTGGGGGGAATTTACTTTAAAGTATAGCTCAGATGGTAGAGTGGTTGCCTGCAGTCCAAAAGGTTGCACGTTCAATCCCAGCTCCAGACAAGCTTGTGTCGTGTCCCTGAGCAAGACACTTTACCCTGATTGCTCCTGATGGTAGACTTGGCGCAGGTGTGCAGCCTACTCCCATCAGTATGTGTGAATGGCTGTCAAAAGCACTACCGAATTTCCCCTCATGGGACTAATAAGGGTTCCAAAAAAAAAAAAAGTGTGAAGAATCCCAAACGAAGGCGTCAGACAAGTTGTGCCGTGATGACAGATAGACCCGCCTTTTGTTGCTTCTGATTGGTTAATATTGCATCAGGCCTTCTGTGATTGGCTAGATTTATGCAAAACTGGAACAATGTGTATTATGGTGAAAAGATAATTATTGAATATTAAATGGGAAAATATAAGCGTGAGAAAAACAAAAAATATTTTATTTAAGGCCAAAATGTAGTTTTTCTTAAATATTATATTGTATTTATTTTAGTCTTATCTCTTTTTTTATACGATTGAAATTAAAACCGTTTCTGGTCTTAATTGTATCTGTAAATAAAGTCCATGAGTCTTTCCTTCGCCACACAAACCTTACTTTGTTGTAAAAGTCCACGTTATTTCATTTAGATTTAAAAGTCTCTCCGCCTCAATGGAGATGTATTTCCGATCAGCGAAACTAAATAAGACCCTTAAAAACATTAAAATGTAATGGTTAAAGACACCAGCGAGACTGTTGAAAATCAATGCAAATAAAGTATTTGTGAGCATTATATTGTCGACATTCAGAGATAAGGCAACCAGCGAGTGTCATGTGCATGTATCAACACAGTTTGTAATGGATTGCTCATTGAGAGGTGAGGCACTGCTTCACCTGCCTCCCCTGACCGCACCTCTCTGATTTAAACCTATTAATACAATTTAATTTTTTTAATATATACATTGGAAAAAGGAAAATTATATTTTTTATAAAACGTTTGGAAATTAAATAAAGTGCTGATAGCAAATAAATTCTAACCATATCAATAACATTTAGGAACAAGTCGATCAGATGGAATTCAAGATGGCTACCTCGGTGGTTCCATTGCGAGTCACATCCCAGAGAGGAGCTCATGTTAATGTGTCTTATATTATTTTTGATTTATTGTATTTTATTTCACTTGTATTATTTAATTCTTCAATTTTGCCACAAGATAAATCCTGTGTTGCGTTTTTTGCAAAAAAATTATTGATTCTGATCGAGCAACATCGACGTCTAACGTGGCAAAAGTAGGAAACCAGTGCTTTAAAATACTTTATAAACTATTAAATAACTACATTATAAACTATTAAATAATGAAAAAGAAACCAAACCACATTTTAAAAGCGATACAATCAAGTCGCAGAAACAAAGTGAGTTTGATTCCATGTCTTCCTCATTAGCTCTTCTCTTGACCTCTGACAGTATCTGAGGATGATGCACATCTGGCGTCCCCCCTCCTCCTCCTCCTCCACCTCTCGCTTTTCATCATCCTCCACTAGACGCCGAGTCGGTCAGGTGGAGTCCTGGCTCAGGTCCACACTGGGACTAACTCGTCCCCGATTCCCGGAGAAAAAAAACAACACATTTCTACGGTTGTGTGTCTGACCTTGAGCTTGTACTCCTTCTCCTTGGTGACCTTGGTCATCAGCTTGGCCTTTTGTCTGGTCAGCGCTTCGATCAGGGAGTCGCACTGAGCCACGAGACAAGCTTCGAACTCCACGCCGTTCTCCTGCCACACACACACCAAGCACATTCAACCGTGTGTGTGTGTGTATGTATGTGTGTGTGTCTGTGTGTGTGTGTGTGTGTGTTGGTACCTGGATCTGCTGCAGCATGTTCTTGAGCTGGACCAGGAACTCTTTAGCGTCTTTGGCTTTATCAGAGACGCCGTTGAGAGCCTGCGAGAGCTGCACCTGAAGGTCACAGAAGTAGTTTAAAAAAAATAAAAAATAAAAAGTCAACACAAACTCTTTATTGAATCCAAATAAAACATGTTCACAACTCGTTCCACCTCTTTCATTCACAACGCTCAGTAATAATCTGTTATTCAATCAGGGGAACTCTCCACAGCTTAATCTCCAGATTGTTGGGATAATAGCAGATTGAACGTATAATCTGGATTAGAATACGCTCAGACACCTTCACTCGTTAAATTAAACCAACGTCTCCAGCTCGTCTGCGTCAAATCGTCTCCGGACGTTAACACGAAGATCAAGAGCTTGAGCTCCAGATCGTTTGTCCGTGGAACGAATCGACGCGACTTTCTTCACTTCTCTGAAGTTCAACTCGGAGACGGTCGCCACCGGGGCCACTTTTTTTTTTGTGGGGGATTATCGTCGAGAGGAGACAAGTTTTTTAAATCTTGAACAAATATAGGTCAGTTGTGATGAGCAAGGATTGCTTTAGTGGTGGAGTTGCATCTTCTATTACTGTCATTTCTTAAGCTTTGTTAAGTGTTAGTTATTACGGCCTGAGCCACGCTCCCAACTATCCTTCAATCTTGAAGTCGGAAGGTCCAGTTTGGTGGCCCGAGGCCTGTGAGTGGGTGTAAACCAGTGTGTGTCCAAGAGTGTATGGATAGTGTGTCAATTCTTGTAATGTGATTTTACATTCAGCGCTAGCATTAGCATCGATTACCATGAAAAAAAGAAACATGTACAGAACCATTGAAAATGAAACACAATGTTTGGACTTCTTCACATCTTTGTGTGCATGTGAGTGTGCGTGTGCATGTGCGTGTGTGTTAGTTTGCCTGTGTGTGTAGAAGCATGTGTGTTTCTTTACAAATCTGGGTTAACAAGTTGGTTTTACCATCTTTTTTGGGACGGTATGAATGTATGTTGCATGTTTGCATGTGTGTGATGTGTGTGAGAGTGAGTGTGTGTGTGAGAGTGAGTGTGTGTAGGTAGAGGAAGCAGGTGTTTAATGTGTGTGGGGCGGAGCGAGTCAAATCCATCACGGTAAGTAAGTAAGTAAGTAAGTAATATATATTTATATAGCGCTTTTCGAGACCAGGGTCACAAAGCGCTTTAACAATCAAAACAATACTCAAAACAGTACATACTTCAAAGATCAAGACAACACCGAGAACAACACAGGAGTTCGAGAAATTCAAGGAAAAGCCTGCACAAATAGAAACGTCTTAAGATGTTTCTTAAAGGAGTCAGTAGACTCCATCAAGCGCAAAGAGAGAGGAAGATTGTTCCAAAGCTTAGGAAAAACGGTCTGGCGTGTGTGTCTTCTTTTTCCTACCTTTCCCCATTTACCAGTGATTGATGGGTACACATGAATAATCACACACACACACACACACACACACACACACACACACACACACACACACACACACACACACACACACACACACACACACACACACACACACACACACACACACACACACACACACACACACACACACACACACACACACACACACACACACACACACACACACACACACACACACACACACACACACACACACACACACACACACACACACACGGATAAAAACCGACAACACGCAACCAACATACTCCAGCTCTGGTCCTCACACCACCGACCTATGACCAGAATCACCTCTTTAACTAGACAGTCTCACACAGCATCACTGACTGGTCAGCAACCCCTCATGCACACACACAAACACACACACACACACGCACACGCACACGCACACGCACACACGCACACACGCGCACACACACACGCGCACACACACGCACACGCACGCACGTAATGTTGTCATCCGTCTGTCCCACCATTGCTGTCCGTAATCAAGAGGCAAGATGAGTTCATGGTTCACAGATCCAGCCTGAACTCTCACAAGACCATCTGGACACTGAGAGTGTGAGAGTGTGAGAGCGTGTGCGTGTGCGTGTGCGTGTGCGTGTGCGTGTGCGCGTTCGTCTAGATGCTAACAAGGGGGCTGACTGCTCTAACTCCTCTGGTCTGTCATTTGCTTCCATTCAACCAACTGGTCTCCTCATCTGGTCAAACATCTGAACACCTGTCTTCCTCTTCATCTGCGGTCATGTGACCAGAATCACAGGACGTCTTGGATCTCGGAACGCTGACCGAGATTCCGACGCCGCCTCATCCTTCCTGACCTTTTCGGTCGTTCACGGTCACCGTCGCACTCCCGTCAGCACGTTCCTCCCGGAGCGACGCCGCGTCTCATTAATCGGGTCAGGAGGGAGGTTTGGTTTCTCCGGTCACGACCTTCAGGCGTGAACCGTCTCTGGTGAGGACGCGCGTGCGGGAGTCTAGCAACCGTAGACGGGTTGATTCCTCACTTGTTTTTCCATTTTTATAAGTATATATATATTTTAAAATACAGGACAAACATTTCCACCACATTAATTTCAACCAATGGAGCCACCGATAACTCACCGTCTGTGGTGCTGAACACACTCCTATACGGACACAACGACACACACAGAACCACAAACACACACAATGACACAGATACACACACTTTGCTATATTTGGGTGTTTTCGGAGGAGATTTCACACACCACTGGAGACAAAAGGTGCATTAACCTAATTCCAGCGCTCCAGTCCGAAGGCTAGTCCTCGGGTTGTTGAAGTGAGTCAGTGTCGGACCAGACCAGAACGTAAGCAGATTCTGGGTCACGGGTGGAAAAAGGAGAGAGGACCTCTCTCCAGACTCCAGACCAGTTTCTGTTTCTGGGAGGAAATCAGAGTGTCGAGTTTAACTAAAAGATTCATAAAAAGTTTCTCCGATCCACGTCGAAAAGGTCTGAGCCGCTTCAGTCCACACAAACGCTGGTTCTGAAGGTTCTGACGGGACTGTTGCCAGGCAACCGTCTCCAGCTCGAATCATCGCGCTCACAGATTCATCTGATCTCAGGTCTGCAGAACAGAACTGGATTTTACCACAGGTTTACACAAACACACACACACACACATCAGTGAGAGATGAAGACGAAGAGAGAGAAAACACAGGGATCCAGCTTCCTCTGACCAGTGGAGACCGGATCTATTTATAGATATGCGAGTGTGCAAGTGTGTGAGTGTTTGAGTGTGCGAGAGTGTTTTTTTTCTGATGTCTCAGCTTGATTTTCCTGCCCCCTCAACATCAGGTGACTGACACTTGTCCAACACTAAACAACACAGATGAGGTCACTTCCTGTCGCACACAATGCGCCAACGTCGCTCGTGACCCGACATCGTCCCGGTGTTGTGAACAGAGACTCACAACAGACCGTGTTGTGTGGTTTTGAAGGGAAAATGAGTCCATGTTATCGACCTCTGGGATTGACACCTGAAACACTGCTCACACACACACTGACTCAGTGTCCACCTCGTACCACACTTCATTTGAAGGGGTAGCAGAAGAGGGGGAGGGGAGAGAGGGAGGGGAGAGAGGGAGGGGAGAGAGGGCGATAAGGAGGTGAGACAAGGCGAAGAGATAAGCCGCTGCAGCGGAACAACACGGGATGAATGTGCGACCGGAGGAACTCTCAGCCGCCCACTGACCCACTTGCAGAGTTCTGGAGGTTCTGACGGGACGAGGGCGGGCGAACACATCCGATCCAGTCCTGGTTACACTAGTCACGGTACACGTCTGCCGTTTTCCTGGGTCATGTGACCCGTTCAAACATCACAGGAAACAACACCTTAACATAACTTTACCAGAAAGTCTGTTTGATGCTAATGTTGGCATGAAGCATCTCCATGGGTCGTGTCGCATCAATTTTCCTTCAACGCAACTTCACACAGTGTGTAGTTTCTCCCCATGTTGCGTGGGTTTACTCTGGTTTCCTCCCACAGTCCAAAGACATACAGAGGTTGATTGGAAACTTGGGGGAAATTATCCTATAGTTAGGAGTGTGTGTGTGTGTGTGTGTGTGTGTGTGTGTGTGTGTGTGTGTGTGTGTGTGTAAGTAAGTAATATTTATTCATATAGCGCTTTTCGAGACCAGGGTCACAAAGCGCTTAAACAATCAAAACAATACTCAAAAAAGTACATACTTTAAAGATCAAGATAATACTGAGAACAACACAGGAGTTCGAGTAATTCAAGGAAAAGCCTGAACAAATAGAAACGTCTTAAGATGTTTCTTAAAGGAGTCAGTAGACTCCATCAAGCGCAAAGAGAGAGGAAGATTGTTCCAAAGCTTAGGAGCAACAGCCTGAAAAGATTTCTCTCCTCTGGTCCTGAGCCGTGTGCGTGGAACCATAAGTAGATTCTGATCCACAGACCTCAGAGCCCGAGCTGGGGTGTAAGGCTGGATCAGATCAGTGATGTAAGGAGGAGCCTGACCATGAATAGCTCTGAAAGTAAGAACCAGAATTTTAAAGTTGATCCTGAAAGAAACTGGAAGCCAGTGAAGAGTTTTAAGGACCGGAGAAATGTGAGTTCTTCTACTTGAGCCGGTCAGAATTCTCGCTGCAGAGTTCTGAATCAACTGCAGACGAGACAGATCCTTCTTGTTAAGACATGAAAACAAACTGTTACAATAGTCCAGACGAGAAGAAACAAACGCATGGATTACAAGCTCCAGATCATGTTCCGACAACATTTCCTAAGTTTAGAGATTTTTCTCAGTTGAAGGAAACAGTTTCTGGTCAGTTTTCTGCAATGTCGAACAAGAGACATTTCTTTATCAAATACAACACCCAGGTTTCTCAGGCTCAGTTTGACAGACTGACCTAAGTCACCCAAGTACTGACTCAACCCTGGAATCTTATCATCAGGAGCAATCACCAGTGTTTCAGTTTTGTCCACATTTAGCTGGAGAGTGTTTTCACTCAGCCATTGTTTGATTTCTAGCAAACAATTGACTAAGCTGTTCAGCCTCTGGGGCTCAGTTGGATCAAAAGAGCAGTAGAGCTGGATGTCATCAGCAAAAATGTGATAAGAAACATCTGGAAATCTCTGAATGATTTTACCGAGGGGAATCAAGTACAGCAAAAACAATAAAGGACCCAGAACAGAACCTTGAGGGACTCCACACAACAGATCTGCCGATTCAGACCTCATTTGATTGGCAGATACACTAAAACTGTGCACAGAAAGGTAAGATGAGAACCATTCTAACACAGACCCAGACAGTCCCACTTCATTCCTCAGTCTTCTCAGCAGGATCTGGTGATCAACTGTGTCAAAGGCTGAGGACAGATCCAAGAGAACCAGAACAGTGAATTTACCAGAGTCAGCCGACATCATGATGTCACTGGACACTTTCAATAAAGCTGTTTCCGTAGAGTGATGTTTACGGAAGCCAGACTGAAACTTCTCATGGATGTCGCTCTGATCCAGGAACAAAGACAGCTGCTCAGACACCACCTACTCCAAGATCTTGGACAAGAAAGGGAGCTTAGAAATAGGCCTGAAATTACTGAGGTCAGTTGGGTCTAAGCCTGGTTTTTTGAGCAGAGGCTCCACAATGGCATGTTTAAATGCATTGGGAAAAACCCCTGTGGAAAGGGAGAGGTTCACCATATTGGTAACCCAGGGGCCAATTACATCAAATACTTTGATAAAAAGCCTACAAGGAAGGACGTCATCTGAGCAAGAGGAGGGTTTCATCTTGTTCACTAGTGCCGAAATATCACCCAAAGATACAGCAGTGAAGGAGGACCAAGAGGAGGAGAGGGGCTCAGAGACAGTAGGGTTTCCAAACAAAGGGGGAGAGATTTTCTCTTTGATCAATTTAATTTTGTCAATGAAAAATCTCAACAATGCATTGCTGTCAGCTTCACAGAAGACAGGTGTGATTTGAGGAGCAGGAGACATGAGAGAATTAATCATGTCAAACAAAACTTTGGGGTTTTTCCTATTTGCTGCTACCAGTTTTCTGATGTAATCAAATCTATCAGTTTCTACCATCTCATTGTAAGAAGTCATCAGATCCCTGAGGTGAAGTCTATGCACCTCAAGTTTAGTGGACTTCCAGAGACGCTCAGTCTTTCGACAAAGTCTCTTCAGACTCAGGAGATCTTCATTTGTCCAAGGGCACCGTTTTTTCTGAATTTTCAAGTTCGATTTAACAGGTGCCACTTGATCCAGTATTTCAACACAATGACCAGTGAAACAGTGAATCAAACTGTCCACGTCTGGGCAGTCATCAAAGGAAAGACGGTCAAACATAGCAGAAAAACTGTCTGCAGTATCGGCTGAGATGACACGTCTCTGAGACCTAACTTTCAAAGGCTTAGGTTCAGGGATGAAGTCCAGGTTAAACAAGACAAGAGAATGATCACTCAGATGGACATCATGTACAGATACATTAGAAATGTCCAGGCCAAGAGTAAAAACTAAGTCTAAAATGTGGCCTTTTTGATGAGTGGGTTCAGAAACATGTTGCTCAAAATTAAAGGCTTCTGTTAAAGTTAAAAGTTCTTTAGCAGAACAAGATGTGACGTCATCAACATGAAGATTTAAGTCTCCAAGAATAAGAACAGATTCCATTTGAATAATGGAAGATAAGAAGTCACTAAAGTCTTTCAAGAACACCGCCGCAGGACCAGGCGGACGGTAGATTGACACACAATAGAAAGGTCTTGTAGAACCAACCAAGATCATCTGAGATTCAAAAGAAGTGAATTCCTGTGTCTGAATCACTTTGCAAGAACAACTCTCCCTAAAAACAGTAGCAAGACCTCCTCCACGCCTTGAGAGGCGAGGCTTCCCCAGGACAGCGCTCCCAACTGGACAGAGTTCGTTCAGATGAATAAACTCTTCCTCTCTCTGCCAAGTCTCAGAAAGACATAATAAATCCAAATTAACTCTTGTGAAAAGATCATTAAGAATAAAGGATTTATTAGTAATGGAGCGAACGTTAAGAAGTCCCACATTCAGCACCGATGACTGACGACGCCGCGTCACTGACAGGCGCGCAGAGCGGGATCCTCTGAAGCGAACAGCGGTCACGTGGGTACCAGCTGTCACTGACGTTCAACTCCGTAGTAAAAGCCGAATTAAAGAGAGGAAATGAAAAAATCTTACCACCTTTCGTTGAGGTCTGGACAGACGGCAGCGCTGATGTGTCGTCAAGCTCTTCAGCGAGAGGAACGTCGATCAAACATTGATGACGTCCAATGACGTCAGAGTTGTTCCGAGCGATCGCGACTGCGCGTCTCATCCTGACCTGAACTCCAGACCGACTAGATCGCTTGTGGAAATCGCCCGGTACCCGAGAGATCAAACGATATTCCACAGAGTCCGAGTCGATGAGAAGCGGAGCCGGAAACACATTCACCGGACGTTGGTAACGGTCGCGGTTATAATCCTCCATCGACTCTCTATTGTTGAAAAGAGCATAACGATCATAGATCCGAGATGCTTGAAACATATCTTTAGTGATTGATATGAGCATAATATCCGGACAAGTAGTCGTTAAAACGACTGTTTTTGGCAATCGTTGTGTGTGTGTGGGGGGGGGGGGGGGGTGTCCTGTGACAGACTGGTGTCCTGTCCAGGGTGTCCCCCGCCTCTCCCCCGAAGAAACTGGGATAGACGTTGTGGTTCTGCTATGTAGTGCTGAGGAAAGAATGTCAGAGATGGAAGAAGAGGAAGACGACCAACGTCAACGTACGACAAAAAACAACTTGGAAGCTTACGCAACGAAACACACAAGCACACACTCATACAAAAACATCTACACAAGCACAGGATAACACAGAAGTTAAGAGAGAAAAAAAACATTATGACCATCTGTCAGTTAGATGAAATAATGGATGTACTGGAGTAACACAATTGTGGGTCAGTGACAACAGCAGCTGCACAGTGACATATTCAGATGATGACTAACAAGACGACGCACACAGATGAAACACACACACACACACACACACAGCTTGTGTAACCCCTGGAGGACTCTGCATGCGCACACATGATGAAACTAGCAGTGATTTTGCTACACAAACATGAAATATTGCTGCAGTGGACGAACATTGTGTCTTGTTTTTTTTTTCAACTTCAATTCATCCTGCAGCTACTTGTGTATCACACAGCTACACAACTGTGTATAATTGTTAGTATGTGGGTAATATTTACAATGGAGTTGAGTGTTAGATTGTTGTTGCATGTTTAGTGAGTGTGTTTGTGATCATGTGTATCATCAAGTGAAGGTGTTTGTTCATAGGATTGTGTGTGTAATGATTGTGTGTCGTTATTGTCGTTATTCAATATAACACTTAATAGGCCAATTAGAGTTCGGAAATTAGAGCGCGTGGGCGCGCGTGCACTCACCTTGTGCTGCTTCCACATGACGGGCAGCGGCCTGACGTCATGCTTGGCGTGCTTCCCTTCCTCCAGACAGCGCACACACACCGGAGCTCGGCAGCTGCAACAGAAGACGCTCAAGTTCTCCGCCTCGTGCTCTGCGCACGTCGTCGGCTTCCGCGCGGTGGCAGGCGGCCGCGGCCCGCCGCCTCCGCTCGCCTGGCTCGGCGGCGGCACCAGGCGGTGTTTGGCCAGCGGACCCCGGGACGGGTGGCACCGCTGCTGGCAGGCGTCGCAGTAGAACACGTCGCACTGCTCGCACATCACCGTCGCGTCCACGGGGCTGCGGTCGCACAGCTGGCACTTTGGCGTGGACGCGGAGGAGTTCTGGGTCGCGGCGCGGGTGTGTTTGTACCGGGCCACGATGGCTTCCAGCAGCCGGTTCCGCGGAAAGCCCCGCAGTCCCCGCTCGTCCAGGGAGACGCTGCGGTGGCAGAGCGGGCAGGTGAGGGAGCAGTGGCGCAGGCCGACCACCGGCGGGAACACCCGGATCCCGTTGGGGGACTTCAGTTGGCAGGGCGTGTAGGACCCGTACCCGCTGTCCGTCTCGCTGTAGAGACTCATCTTGTCCATGTCCAGGTAGTCGTAGTCCGAGCTGGCCGGAGCCCGCGTCTGCACCGGAGTCTCCCCGTCGGGGGTCTGCACGGTGATGTTCCGTGCGCAGGCCAGGCACACGTTGTGGGAGCAGGGCAGCAGCACGGGGTCCCGGAACAGTGACCCGCACACCGGACACTTGAGCTCTTCCTCCATCGCTGCTACGAGACACGGGAGCGGCGGAGAGGAAGGTTCAGGACCGACTGAGGGGGAACAGCGCTGGCGGCAGCGGTGCGCATGCGCCGCGTGGAGGCGGGGCTTGAGTTTGAGGGACAGAATCAGAGAGAGAGAATTCTGCAGGAGAAAACTCTTCGGCCACATCTCGAAACGATTTTGTCAAAGTGTCAATTTCATGAGAAAATAGTATTTAAAATGATTCAAACGTTTAATTGAAGGGTTATTAATAACACAACTGTTAACGAACTCTTCAGTAGTTTCTTCCAGACAGATGTTATATTGTAAAAGGTATGATTTAGAACATAGAAACGTAACATTTTCATTTTAAAGACACTTTTTCTTGCGACACAAAATAATTCAATTTTGAAAGCGTATTATTGACAAATTAAAACAAAAAATACTGAGGTACATTAAAAAGCTCATATGATTAGTGAAACATAAAAATATATTTTTGCAAAAAGAAAAACTGATTAACTATTTATTAGTGACGTTTTTCATCTTAACTGTATTTTTGCAATGGAGTGAAACTCACTTTCAAATTAAAAGTGTAAAGACAACAGTGTTCGCTTTGTTGTGATTGGACGGTCAGACCAGAGACGTGGTACTCTCAGGGTTGACCCGGACCGGCCTGGTGGTCTTCCTCAAGTCCTGCAGCTGCTTGGCGGGCTTCCCCACGCCCTCCTCGAACCTGCGCTCCATCACCGGCAGAACAAGGTCATGCAGGAAGGTGGCGTTCTGCAGGATGAAGGATTTCTTCTCGGCATCCTGCTCGCAGCGCAGGCTGTAGTCGACGTGCTGCACGGCCACCAGGATGATCTCACGCAGGCTCTCCAGCAGCACCATGTGCAGCTCGGGGAAGTAGAGCTTCAGGCCTTCCTCCAGAAAGTTCATCATCTGCTTGCTGAAGGCCACAACGGTGTAGCTCAGGTTCACCCAGCAGTCGTCGCCCGTGTACTGGTCAAAGGTGTTGACGCCGCAGCTTCGCATCTCCTCCTGAACACACGTTGGTCAGGTGGTTCTATTAACATCACATACATTATTTTAACATTAAAAAACATAACATTACTGCATTTGTGGTCTTATTTTTTGTTGTTTTTTGTCCATATATATTGATTTAGAAAGAGCAAGAAACAAGGAAAAAGGGGAAAAAATATGTTCTGCTATGTGAAAGTTTACAAAATGCTACTTAAATTATGTGTAAAAAGTTAACTAAAGAAAATCTGAACGTGGAAAATAACTTAAAGCAGATTTGACAACTTTGTAGTAAATGTAATCCAATTTTTGATGGTTTTATTTTATAGCAGATGGTTCTCGGTCATCAAATTTTTCATATTAATGTAAATTAATTATTTTTAGCATAACTTGACTGATCTGACTTTCTTTATATAAAACCCTGAACAAGAACATTCTACTGACTATTTTTTCATGATTGACGGTTATTTTATTTCATCGTTTTCCTGCTGGTCGATGTTAGTCTCAGTCATATGTGGTAGCAGCAAGCATCGCTATGAAGTTGAACCTTGGACAAAAGCTAATAGAAGATTTTCCAACGTATTCAAGACCTCAGGTGTTTCATCACTGATAACATCGAGCCAAGAGACCAACTCTTCTCAGTTCAAGAGCAACATACTGACCTTAAGCTTAGTGAGAGCCTCGGGCGTCATCAGGTTCATCCGTCTCCACATCTCCTCAGAGTTGCGGTGCTTGGTGGCCTCGATGATGACGTCCTTGTAGCTCAACAGCGCCGCCTTCACGTCCTTGACCAACAGCGACTGCAGTGTGAAGGTCAAGTCCAAGCCGATCTCTGTCAACTGCTGGCAGTGCTCTTTGGCAACCTTCACACAGTCGGCGGCCGTCGACAGACTCTCATTACTATCAAACACCTGCAGGGAAAGCGAAAAACACATTAACGAAAACTCTTCACACACAAAATCTCGAAAACACTCTTAATAAAAACTAGGACAGACTGTTTGGACACATTTTGGTTTCAAAAACAAATGAAAGCAGTTATGAAAAAGAACAAACCCCCCAAAACCAATCCCTGACCCGAGAGACCTCTAGGGGACCCACCTGCTTGCTGAAGGCATTCACAAACATCCTCATGGCGGAGCGGGACCAGACCACGAAGGCAGAATAGCAGCCTGTGTTCCCAGCGAAGTCCATCTCGAACTCTTTGGCCGTCTCCAGCAGGCTAGTGAAGAAGATGTTGCAGAGCTTGTGGATGTAGAGCAGCGTTGCCCCCTCGATACGCAACTGACGGATCGCCGTCTGCACCGCCACGGCCCGGTTCTTCAGGAACAGCTCGCAGGCCTTCGTGGACTGACCTGCAACACAAAAAAGACAAAAAAAATGTTACACAAGAAATCTGGACTAGCGAGTCTTGTGTGATGATCATGAGGACCAGCAACAAACCTAGTCTGATGAGCTGGGACACGGCTCTCCGAGTGGCTTTGGGCCCGCCTCGCAAGGATCGGTCAGGAGACAACTCAAACACCAGGACTTCAGTTAGCTGACGCACTCGCTCGTCCACCTTGACCCGCAGCTCCTTGACCTTCTGTGTGACCGGCTGGTCCTTCAGGTGCTCATTCAGCTTGTCTAGAAGATCCACGGCTCCTTCAAAGTATCTCTGAGCGATGCACACGTCTAGATCCTCAGGCAACTCCTGAATCCAGTCCAGACTGAGGTCCACGCCTTCTTCAACCTCCTCCCGCTGCTCCTCTTCGTCCATGTCAAAAGGGTTGGTGGACACCTCGGGCCTTGCTGGTGAGGTGGGGACTTCTTCTTCCTTCTTGTGCCGGTCTTTGGTGACCTTGCTCTTCTTGGTCTCGTCCAGGATCTCCAGCCACTCTTTCTTGATTTTGCTGTTCTCCGCTTGGAAGATACGGCTGTCAGGGAACATGAGGATCTTGAACATGTCCTTCATGGGAGGGTTGTCCTTCACGTTGACCACAGCGAAGCTCTCCAGGTCGTACAGAGCGTTGTACTGGTACTTCACCGTGCCCCGGCGGTTGGGCAGCCAGGTGGCGATGAGCAGGCAGTCATTCATGAGGAAGGCGTGGACCTTCCGGATGTGTGATATGTTGTCCACGTCAAACTCCACCAGGTCACCGTTGTAGATCAAGTGTCTCCCTGGAGTGTCCATAATATTCTTAGCGCCCTCTACCTTCTCCAGCAATGAAGTGAGAGTCCTCTGCTTCACCTCCTCGGTCTCTTTGGGGAACGCTGCCTGCATCTCCTTGGAAGTCTCGTCCTTGTCGGTGGACAACAGGGACTGGGTGATGCTCTCCATGATGCTCTTCTGCTCGGTCAGGATGTGGCTCAGCTGGTACATCTCGCTCTCCAGGTAGGAAATCTCTTTGGCGGTCTCGATGAACTGCCTGTAGTTCTTGTAGACGTTCTTCTTCAGGTTCTGGGCCGTTTCGTCGGCCAGGTTTTGGATCTTCTGCCGATGCTCCTGCAGGTCCCTGTCGCCATCGGACTGCTGCGAGAGCTGCTTGACGTAGTTCTGGGGGTCGAAGTTGGGAGACTCGAGCAGTTTGCGTAGTCTGTTACCGGTTTCCGACATCTTGTGATGCTTTAACCTAAACGAGACCAGCTAACCAGGTGTAAAAAACGCTTTTTTGGAAGAAAACTCAGTTCAGGCTCATTTCACATCCGCTTTTAACCCAAACAGGAAGTTGTCAACACCCGTGCATGTCACATGACCGCCGAGCTACAGCTTAACCTTTTTTTATTTTTTTTATTTTTGTTTTTTTCCGTCATATAATAATTATTTATATCATATCCTACAGAGTTAAAAAAAACATATATTTTTTGTGTCTTCTTAGTTTTTCCTAACATATAGTTTTTGTAACGTTTCGTCTATTTCCGGTTGTTGGTTGGACTATACAGCCGGAAATACGTGTTGATAACCACAAAAAAATTAACCTAGTATTCAAACATATGAGGGGAAAAAACGCATTATTCAAACAGAGAAGTCCTCAGTTATTATATATATTTTAAAAACAAAAATAATAATTTAGACTTATTTATGTTCGCCGTTTTAAATGGGAGACTTTGGTTTTGTTTTACTCTGAAATTAAAGCGGAAGTATGCATGATGTATAACAGTTAACGAGGAACCCGGGCTTTGTAAACACAGCCATTGAAAAATGCTCGAACGAACCGAGCTTTTATGGCTATAGATGGTGCTTTTTAATAACAGGTTTTAGGCAAAAGTTATGTATTTGCAATCGTGGAAGTAACGTGTCCGCGTCAGTTGACCTAAAGAGCTCGTGATCCACAGACATGGACGCCGATCTGCTCCTCGCCATCCAGCTCCAGGAACAGTTCGACAGCGAGTTCACGACTTCTTTCCCCTCCACGCACGGAAACGACCCTAAAAAGCGTAAAGTAGACGGTGTCGGAAGCGATGTTGTGCCTTCTTGGAAGCCGTTGCCCGAGAGGCCGCTGTCGATCGTGGACGCGTCGTGGGAGACCCTGGACCCCAGTCCTGATGTCAGGTCCATGTTCCTGGAGTTCAACGACACCTTCTTCTGGGGCAAACTGTGCGGGGTGGAAGTGAAGTGGAGTGCGAGGATGACACTGTGAGTCCTCGTGTGTGGAGTGACCTGTGTTTTCAATGCCATTGTTCATATAAATGTATACTTTAGAGCCATTAAAACCTCGAGCTCTTCGTGTCTTTACCTGTTCCAGGTGTGCCGGGGTGTGTTCATACGAGGGCCGTGGTGGTCTGTGTTCCATCAGGCTCAGTGAACCTCTGCTGAAGCTCAGATCGAGAAAAGACTTGGTGGAGGTGAGTCTTGATGACGACATCCATGAGGGTCTCTGACCAGATCCGGGTTTTCCTCTCAGACGCTGCTCCACGAGATGATCCACGCGCTTCTGTTTGTGACCCAGAACAACCGAGACCGCGACGGACATGGCCCAGAGTTCTGCAAGCACATGAACCGCATCAATTCGGCCACCGGGACTAACATAAGTGTACGTGTGTCTTCGTCAGTGATCCGCTGATCCTGACACTCAGGTCTTCCTCTTCGTCCACCTCAGGTATACCACGACTTCCACGACGAGGTGGACGCATACCGGCAGCACTGGTGGAGGTGCGACGGCCCCTGTCAGACCAGGAAGCCCTATTTTGGCTACGTGAAGAGGGCGATGAACAGAGCTCCCACCCGTCTGGACCCATGGTGGGGGGACCACCAGAGGACCTGCGGGGGGACTTACACCAAAGTAAAAGAGCCAGAAGGTTACGGCAAGAAGGGAAAGAAAGGTGCAAAGAAAGATGGAGAGACGGAGAAGATGAAGACGCCTGGAAGTCAAAAACCTTCCAGCTCGACAGCTGCTGAGACAAAAGGTAAGATGGCGTGATGGCTAAATGACACTTCAGATGTGTCACTGATGGACCTCCGTTCTTCACTTCAGGCTCTGGATCTCAGGACATACGAAACCTCATCCCCTTCAGCGGTAAAGGTTTCCTTCTGGGGGGAAAGTCCTCCACGTCTCAGGTGCCTCCTGCCTCCTTGCCACGCCCACCGCTGACATCGCCGCCAAGACCTCCTACCTCTTCCAAACCCCTGACCTCGATTGGACCTGAGGCGCCCAAAAAGAGGTCGGTCGGAAACCACCGGGCTTTCGTTAACATCAACGGCTCACCGGTGCGGATCCACAAGCCGGGCAGCCGCCGGGCGGGGGACGGAGTCGGACAGAAGTCCATCGTAGATCTTTTCGGCAAGAAACCAGCGGCAGCTCCAGCTCCTCCCGTGACCTCTGCCCGACCCTCGAACCCTGCAGCGAGCTCCGCCCAAGAGTCCAAGTACTTTACCGGTTCCACAAGCGACAGGACTTCGACGGCTGGAGATCAAACGTCCAGGAAGAGGCAGCGCGACGTCGGAGAATCAGCCGGGATCTTCGACCTCTTCCACAAGAGGATGACTGGTCACTCTGTTGCGTCGGGAAACCCAAAGAAGCCCATGGCGGGCAAGGAGAAGACTTCTACCTCCACCTCACCCTTTCCATCTTCAACACAACGAGCTGACCCCTCCCCGACCTCTTCCTTCTCCTCCTCCTCCTCCGTCGCCGACACCATCTCTGGAGTCAAGGTCATGTGTCCAGTGTGTCAGCGTATGATGCTGGAGTCTACCATCAACCAGCACCTGGACTCTTGTTTGTCTGGGATGTCTTAATGTTTTTCACTAGTTTTAGCTTTAAGTTTTACCTCGTTCAAATCACTAAAGCCTTGTTTCCACAAATGGCGTTTGGATTATGACCACCGATGCCTCTTCGCTCGAGCTCAGCAACTTCCTTGTGTTAAAGGAAGTAGGTCAGTCGGGTTTTTGAGGGTTTAACGTCACTGATGTTTCGAGTTTTAAGATCATTCAAAGTTTTAAATGGACTCGGGTGCAAGCGTTCATACGTTTACACAGTTGCAAAATAAAGTTTTTTATTCTTTGAGCAGACCTTTACTAAGATCAGCCACCAGGGGGCGAGAGAAGCATTTTGTCGTCCTGGCGCTGTGTGAAAAGTCTCGTTCTATTTCTATCGTCAACTCATTTTCAGAGTTTGAGTCAAAAGGTCTTGACCTCTGACCTCTGCTGATGGACAGATGCACAGTACAGACTGGAAAGTTATTTATTGTCACAAAACCGTTGTTTGTTTGTTTGTTTTAATGTTTTAAGACTGAATAAAAATGGTATTAATGAAAAAGTGAGAATGATTTCTTCTTCAATGGATCAGATGTAAATATGACCTCTAAAGATACTTTTAAATCGTTTTGATGTCCAAACCCAGCAATTACAGGTTTTTAATCATGTCAACATTCTGGTGCAGAGGGAGAGGTGATGGGTCAGTCTTCATCTTCTGAAACCAAAAATAGACAAAGAAAATAAATGTTTATATTTTTTATGTCATGTTTTAGACGTTTACACTCATTTTTCACGAATTTTACATTTCCAATTACTAAGTCAAACAATAAAAATAAATGTCATGCCTATTTTAGTAGAAATAACGTGTGTGAAAGAGGAAACTGGTGTCTTTGTAGCAGCTGCTCTGATCCCACTTGATCACACTTGAGTTCTATTGTCCCTTTTTCAGACGAGTTCCAACTGAAATTCGTCACAGTCTGTCAATGCGGTCACGTGTCCTAAAAGACACACTTAGATTTGTGTGCGTGTGCAATAAAACACTCTTTTAAAATCGTCATTGAAATATAGTTGAACCAGGCTTACAGAGAAACTTAGAAAACAAATAATTTTAAATGAGACATAATTGACATTTTTATGAACAAAACTTTATGTTGAATCTATGCTGGTCTTCATCTGCAAGTTTATGTGGGTTTTTCTGTGAAATTGTGTATAATATTTTATGGGACGTTTATTGTTAGGATACTGCTCGTCCCAGTGTACCGGGGTCACAGGTGTTAGATGTAGGGACACCCTGGACAGCTAGACCGCAGTTCTTGGATGAAACATAAACCAGAGATGAAGACGACGATGCTATTATCAGCAGTGAGCAGAGACCTGAGCGGATCAGTCGGACATCATTAGCCAGTTTAAGTGCAGCGCCGTCAGCTATCAGAACAGATTAACGCCGGCCTGCTGAGCTCCTACATCTCAGCAGGGGGCGCCGGCATTCACCCCCCCCCCCCTTACACACACAGCCTTCTGCTTCTGATTATACAGACTGTGAGCTGACAGAGCGTCATCATCATTGTTGTGATCTTCTTCATCACCATTTTCATCATCTTCATCACCACCATCATCATGTTCATCTTCATCATCACCTTCATCTTCATCACCACCATCATCATGGTTATCTTCATCATCACCTTCATCTTCATCACCACCACCATCATGTTCATCTTCATCATCACCTTCATCTTCGTCACCACCATCATTGTCATCGTCTTCATCATAACCTTCATCTTCATCACCACCAGAAGACACTGGAGAGGAAGGTCCTCAAAAATCTCAGGCCACAAGTCCAGCACGCGAAAGACCCCTGCAGTTTGACTCCTGGCCAGCAGTTGGTGTAGAAGATGACATCCTTCACCTCCTGCATCGGACCTACTCCCACCTGGATAAAGGAAGCGGTTCAGTGAGGATCCTGTTCCTGGACTTTTCTAGTGCCTTCAACACCATCCAGCCCACTCTGCTGCAGGACAAACTAACTAAGATGCACGTGGACCCTGGTCTGGTCTCCTGGATTACGGATTATCTTACTGATCGACCACAGTATGTCAGGCTGAAGGACATCACGTCTGACACTGTGGTGTGCAGTACAGGAGCACCTCAGGGGACAGTACTGGCCCCTCTCCTCTTCACCATCTACACTTCAGACTTCTGCTACAACTCAGAGCTGAGTCTCGTCCAGAAGTATGCTGACGACACTGCCATTGTTGGATGCATCAGGGACAACAGCGAAGACGAGTATAGGAGTCTGATACGTGACTTTGTGGACTGGAGTGAGAGGAACCACTTGCAGCTGAACACCTAAAGACCAAGGAGCTGGTCTTGGACTTCGAGAGGTCCAGGACAAAGCCACGTCCAGTGTCCATCAGAGGCGACAAGGTAGAGATAGTAGACAACTATAAGTACCTCGGCGTGTGGCGGGACAGTAAACTGGACTGGTCCTGCAACACAGACCATGTATATAAGAAAGTTCAAAGTAGACTGTACTTACTGAGGAGGCTCTGATCATTTAACATCTGCAAGAAGCTCCTCTGCATGTTCTACCAGTCTGTGGTGGCCAGTGTTCTGTTCTATGCTGTGGTGTGTTAGGGTGGGAATGTGTCCAAGAGGAGTGTCAACAGGTTGGACAGGTTGATAAGAAAGGCTGGCTCTGTGGTTGGCATGAAGCTGGACTCACTGGTGACAGTTGCTGAGAGGACATCACTGAACAAACTACTGTCCATCATGGATGATGACAGTCATCCTCTCAGCACTGTCATCAGTGAACAGAGAAGCAGATGGAGCACGAATGCTCCTTCCCAGGTGCAAAACAAATAGACTCAAGGACTCATTCATTCCTCGGGCTATTAAATTGTACAATTCTGAGTTCGGGGGCAGGAGTGGAGTGAGAGTATCTGGATGTTCTGTTCTATGTTAGTCTTTGTATCCTTTGTCTTGTTATTTTTCTTTGATCTATGTTCTTTGTCTTTATCTTTAGACTTAGATCGTATCATCTTGTACTTTCTCTTTATGTTCTTGTTCTTATTTTATTTTGATTTATTTTTTATTTGTGTTTATGTTTTCTGTGGCTATTGGAAAAAAACATTTTTTATAAAGTTTAATAAAGTTTTACCTTACCTTACCTCATCATAACCGTCACCTTCATCACCACCATCATTGTCATCACCTTCATCACCACAATCATTTTGATCCTCTTCATCATAACCTTCAACTTCATCACCACCATCATCATGATCATCTTTGTCACCACCATCATTGTCATCACCTTCATCAAAACCTTCATCTTCATCACCACCATCATCATGATCACCTTCATCATCACCTTCATCTTCATCACCACAATCATTGTCATCACCATCACCATTTTCATTATCTTCATCACCACCGTCATTGTGATCATCTTCATCCCCACCATCATCGTGATCATCTTCATCATCACCTTCATTTTCACCACCGCAAAACAAATAGACTCAAGGACTCATTCATTCCTCGGGCTATTAAATTGTACAATTCTGAGTTCGGGGGCAGGAGTGGAGTGAAAGTATCTGGATGTTCTGTTCTATGTTAGTCTTTGTATCCTTTGTCTTTGTTGTTTTTCTTTGATCTATGTTCTTTGTCTTTATCTTAGACTTAGATTGTGTCATCTTGTTCTTTCTCTTTATGTTCTTGTTCTTATTTTATTTTGATTTATTTATTATTTTTTATAAAAAAAATGCTGTATGTATTGGCTATTGGAAAAAAAACAATTTCCCGAAGGAGACCTCCTGAGGGATCAATAAAGTTTTACCTTACGTTTCCTTACCTTATCTTCATCACCACCATAATTATCTTCATCACCAGCATCATTGTCATCATCTTCATCATCACCAGCATCATTATCTTCATCACCAGCATCATTGTCATCATCTTCATCATCACCAGCATCATTGTCATCATCTTCATTATAATCTTCATCTTCATCATCACCTTCATCTTCATCACCACGATCATTGTCATCATCATCACCATTTTCATTATCTTCATCACCACAATCATCGTGATCATAATCATCACCAACATCATTGTTATCATCTTCCTCATCACCTACTCCCTCATCACCACCATCATCATAATCGTCTTCATCACCGTTATCATTCCTATCATCATTATAAAATTAATTTTCATGACCCTCATTTTCTTCATCATAACTGTCATCCGCCTCATCTTTATCATGGACTTCATCATAACCTTCTTCATTTTCATCATGACCTCCTTCTTTATCACCATCATCATTCATCATTTATCAAATGTATTATCATTCACAACATCATCTTCATCGTAACCTTCATCGTCATCATCTTCATAATAACCTTTATCAGTACTGTCGTCATTATCATCTTCATCATAACTTTCATCATCATAACCTTCATCACCATCCTCTTCATCATAACTTTCATGACCATCATTTTTACTATAATCTTCATCATCATCATCATCTTCATCATAACCTTAATGTTTATATGTTTGAGGGAAAGATAGATGAGTGTGTGTGAGTGTGTGTGTGTGTGTGTGTGTGTGTGTGTGTGTGTGTGTGTGTGTGTGTGTGGTACAACCCATCGCTTGTCATGAAGTGTGTGCGACTCTTTTGTGCTCTCATTGTTATTGTTGTGTTATTGTTGAGACGTGGCTCCAGGCGGGCTGGGCAGTGAAGCCCACCATCTGTCCATTGTTCCACACACACACACACACACACACATTTGTTTTACGGTAGAACACACACGCAAACACTAAAGAGGACGCGCACCCAGTTCTTATATTTTTACTTTGGAGGGAGTTGAACCAACAGTCAGAGGGCTGAACACATATGACATAGGAAAGAGGGGTTCAGCCTGTCAATCAAACACATGAGAAACCGAAAAGGATTTTAAAAAGTGTAACATTAAAGAAGTTTTCAAAGATCATAATAGGTTTTGCTGTGTTTTTCACTAATTAAAAAAACATGTCACATGTGAAGTTAATATCCTATTAATGAGAAACTTTAAACCAGATGATCATATGACCTTCCTGCTATTGTTATCCATCATTATCTCGTGGTTTTAAATGTTGTCGCATTTTAATGTATTTGATTTTTGCATGTATTGATCGTTTTATCCACTTTTGTACAGTACTCAGTAGTATTGGTTACTTTTACTTGTTTTATGAAGACAACTGTACTTCATCACCCCATGTCTTTCTAATCTGAAGAATCTTAAAGATGTCAAGAGATGTGTAGCAAAGGTCAAAGGTTAAAAGATTACGACAAGCGTTTTCATTTTAGTGTTCAACTCTTAAAAGTGTTTAAAAAAACCAACCCTGAAACAGGCACATTAACGGGGTCGAGCGGCAAAACTTCAGTTTCAGAGACATTTACATTGTTAATGAACATGAGTAACAAATGGAAAATCAGGTGTGTTTTCATTTTTGTGTTTTTAGGAATGAAGGAGAAGAAGGAATGTTTGCGGGAGCCGCCCTGCAGACAGGAAGCCGACTCCACTCCACGATCCTCAATCCATGCCAACAGCAAACAGGCGCTTCTTTGCCGGACACTTGCCTTCAAAATAAGAGTCCCAGCTTGGGCATTTGAAAAGAGTTTCATCTGCCACTCAACGGACACCAAGTCGCATATGGGGGCTTAAGGTCATATGAACACGAGACACTCAGGCAAAGTATATATATATTCATTATTTGTATTTTATTATTATTATAATACTAGTGGGTTGTTTTACTTTGAAGGGTCTATCGGATTTAGAAGTGTGTTTTAGTTGTCCTGGCGGCGTCCTCCTCTCAGGAACTGTGTCCGTTCGTCTCCCTGTCTTTGTATGATTTCGGATTGAAACCTTCACGAGCCGAGATCAGAACCCGCGAGCCCAGGTAGTCCGTGACCATGAACGGGAAGTCGTCGAACGGCTCGGCGGGAGGCATGGCGTGCATCGAGGGTCTCCCGCCGCTGCCCAAGAGCCTGAGCGGCTTGTTGAACTCGAGCGGCGGCTCGTGGAGGGAGATGGAGCGGATGTACGTGAAGAAGACCATGATCCAGGACGACCTGAGCCGAGGCAGGAACAACACCGACAGCCTGCTTTCCAGCAAACCGGCCAACCTGGACGCGGCTCTGGCTCTGCTGCGGAAAGAGATGGTAATGTTTTATTCACTAGAGAAAGTGTAATTCGACCTGCCTGCCAGACCCCATCTGCAAAACTCTCTCTTTTCGCGTCGCTTCTTTCTCTCTCTTTTAAAACGGGCTCGACGTGAAATCGTGAAACCTCTGGCACACAATCGAGTTCTTGTAGTCAGTTCGGCAGCAACACTAACCACCGAATGTCAGAGTCTGTTGAGAAAACACGAAGTGAGTGAAGCTTTTTTCTTCCAGACGAAAACTTGCGGCTTATACATAAAAGTGACTCGGAAAAAAAAAATCGAAATGTGAAAGAATGAATAACTTCTCAAAAATGATACTTTGAACCAACACTGGAGTTTAGGTGACATTTAAACCAATAATAAATAAACAAAAATGTATTTTTTCAAATTAGAATTAAAAATACCTGAACGACCCAGTTCTGTGTTGATGACGTCAAACATGCGCAGGAAAACTACAAAATAAGTTGTAAATAACTATCGTTCTATTGACAAAACCAAATTTGTTAAATCGTTTATTATTGTGTCGTTATTTGAATTAATCTTTTTTTTTATGAATAAAAATAAATGTTTTAAATCAACATCTACAACTAAAAATCACAATTGAGTTTTGTGACTTATAACTAGAAGTCTTAAATGTATTTGACACCGTATTTATGTGATCAAAACCCTGTTTTTTTATTGGTTGAATGAGAAGTCTTGTGTGTATTTGGGTCTCAACTGTTTAGTGAATCTATGACAATTAAGATGATTTTATTTTCTTCTAACTGAAGTGAATTATTCAGTGTTTACTCTTAACTCTTCATGGAAACAACTCAAAGTGGATAAAGGCGATGGCACAGTCGTTGGTTCCTGCCGGGCTTCAAACCACTTAAATCTCCTTCGTCCCGGCAACATTTGGCTTCCTCTGGATTAAACCCAGCGACACCAACGCGTGCACTCGCGCTTGGAGTCGAGCCAGCCGAGCGTTCCAAATGTGGGATTCGCCTGTCGTCCGCCCCGTCCCGCAACATAACTCGCAGAGGTCACTGAACACGCCAAAAGGAAGGAAATGGTGGTCGTTACAGGGTGTCAGCCTGTGAGGATGCACGTTTCTTTACATTTCACGAGAAGACAAAGCTGCATCTGTGGAGCCGTGTCCAGGTTGTGAAGTTTGTTGGACAACTACAAGTGGACTTCATTGACCTCTGACGATATCAACTACACAATACTAACTAAAAAGAGTGCATTTCCAGAAGAAAATGCAGTGTGAATGCTGACCCTGTTGTGCTGTGGAATTAGTAGTAAAAGAAGAAGTGGAATTAGTAGTAAAAATAGAAGTAGTAGAAAAGTAAAAGTAGTAGTAGAATTAGTAGTAGAAGTAGTAGTGGAAGTATTAGTTTAATTAGTAGTTAAAGTAGAAGAAGCAGAAAATTAAAACTAGAAGTATTAGTGGAATTAGTACTAAAAGTAGAAGTAGTAGAAAAGTAAAAGTAGTAGTAGAATTAGAAGTAGTAGTAGTAGTGGAAGTATTAGTGTATTTAGTAGTAAAAGTAGAAGAAGTGGAATTAGTACTAAATATAGAAGTATTAGAAAAGTAAAAGTAGTAGTAGAATTAGAAGTAGTATTAGAAGTAGTAGTGGAAGTATTAGTGTAATTAGTAGTTAAAGTAGAAGAAGTGGAATTAGTAGTAAAAGTAGAAGTAGCAGAAAATTAAAACTAGAACTAGTAGTGGAATTGGTAGTTAAAGTAGAAGAAGTGGAATTGGTAGTTAAAGTAGCAGAACATTAAAAGTAGTAGTAAAATTGGAAGTAGTAGTGGAATTATAGTAGTAAAAGTATAAGTATTAGTTGAAACATGAGTTGAAGAATTTCCCCATTGAAATGAATGGGGTAGAAAAAGAGGAATAAAAGGGAGTGGAAGAGATAAAAGAAAGCTAGAATATAGCCCTCATTTTGGAAAGGAGATGAATGGAAAAGTTGGAACGGTTAAAATCGGATACAATTTGTGGGAGGAGAAGCTGCACAAAGATTAGGTCAGAAGAAAACAGGATCTCAATTGTATGAATTCTTTCCAGCATTCACACAATGAATGCTTCCCAGCATTCACACAATTATAAACCTAACTTCTACATTAATGTTGTCAAAACAAAACAAAAACGATGCGCCTGTTGCTGAACTCTGAGCTTAAGTGGTTTCACTAAAGACGTTTGTCTACATTCTCTCGCAAAATTCTTCATGTAGACAAATGAAATGAGAATATCTTAGCACAAGCTATCGTCAACGCCTTAGTTAGCTTCAGTAAGGCTCACTCTCATTGGTCGAGAGCACCTAAAGTAAACATGTTTCCAAGACGTGGCTTTAACAAA
The DNA here is from genome assembly GCF_982586985.1 of Callionymus lyra. Lineage (NCBI taxonomy): Eukaryota > Metazoa > Chordata > Actinopteri > Syngnathiformes > Callionymidae > Callionymus > Callionymus lyra. The sequence continues at coordinate 24,274,681 of NC_141830.1, read as the reverse complement.
GAGTTTACAATCAGTTTGTAGTCATTTGTTGATTTGTACGGCGTCGAGAATGGATGCCGTCCAATAGTAATGAGAGTCGACCATGAGGAGCAGAATGATGGTCGGCTCCAATGGCCAGTCGGTCAGAACCACGACTCCGACAACTACTCCTCGTTTGGCGACGAAACGAACGTTCCTATCAGAGCTGGGAACGTCTCTGAGTTAGTCCCAATAATCTCTGGTGAAACTGCTGGACCTCCGGGCGGCTGGACTCTAATCCCACTTCCTGCTGCCGCCGGAGGTTTATCTTTTGTTTACGTTTGAACCGGGTCGCTCACGCGCAGGTTCTCGTGTCCTACATTCGAGAGCCCGAATCTCCCTGAGATCTGACTGCAGCGAGTCTGGATCTGCGTGTGCTTGAGTGTGGATCAGTCCTGCAGCGACAGATGAAATCTAGACTCAGATCTTCAATTTTACTCTTTCTGCAGTTCCTCACTGAGCTCTGTGCTGCTGTGTTTGAGCATGTTAATGTGTTTTTTTTTTAAATATATATATTTATTGTCATTTTTCTATGTCAAAAAAAAACACATGAATAATACACATTACTGACAAAACCAGACAAAGTAATGAAAGAATAACCAAATAATGGTCAGATATTAACAGGTATTAAGCCACTCACTGATATCAGGTTAATGTTAAAGTTTATTTGTGGTGTTTTTACATCAGAACCACATGTGTGTCCTGAAGTTGATGCAACATAACCATCGCCACTAAACAAGATGAAAACATTGAATTGTTGGAACTTTGAAGTGTGAGTTCCTTCTATAAAACACATTCAGTTTCATTTGTATACGTCAACAAAATTTGCGTAAAGTCTTAATTTATATCTCATGATCAATAATTACGGTTCAAATTAACCTTTTTTTTTTTTTATTCTTTTCATTGACAAAAGTAACATTACTTTCCTATCTCAAATCAAAATGTCAAACCGCAGTAGAGGTCGCAGTGAGTCTGCCCGAATATTTACTTTTATTCTGATTTGGAAATCTCTCTTCACCTCTTGTTGACCTCATCTCCAGTTCTAGCTGTTGTGATCATGTTTGTATGAAACTGGAATCATTTTTTCCTCCTCTGCCTCCTGCTGGTTTGTTTTGCCATTTAAATCCTTCTTTTTTTTTTGTTGCAACACAGGCTTTATTTAGGCCTAGTTTTAATGGACCGACCTGTGATCATATGTAGCCGATAAAGGTAGCAAAAACAAAAGAAGCTGCGTAAGCGCAGGAAAAATAAAACTCACCATCATGTCTTGCCTCTAAGAAATACAATCGATCGATATGGAAGTATTTACACGTTGCATCAGAATATTGAATTTACATTTTAACATTTTTTAATATTTTAATTGAAATGTTTTTCAAGCACTGAATTATTATTTTTTGAATACATTATTTTTATTGTTAAATTGACTTCAATAATTTGAATAGTTAAAGATTGAATTGTTGTATTTTAATTATTGAATTAAAAAAAAAAATCGAAATCTTTCTTATAAAGGAAGTTTTTTGGGGTTTTTTTTACACATAGAGTTTGATATTTTCATTCCAATAATTCAAAAATGAATGTTCTTAATTCATTAATTTATCATTAATAGCATTTTTAATTCAATATAAAAAAGAGAGTACGGAGCTAATTGATCAAACTCTCAGCCAATCATGGTGGAACCATTATTCTTTCAAAAATATTGAATTTCGATTTATTTAATTATTATCCGAATAAGGTAAGGTAAGGTAAAACTTTATTGAAATTGTTTTTTTCCAATAGCCACAGAAAATACAGCAATTTTCATAAAACATAAATCAAAATAAAATAAGAACAAGAACATAAAGAGAAAGAACAGGATGACACAATCTAAGTCTAAAGATAAAGACTATATATTACTTACTTACTTACTTACAAAGAACATAGATCAAAGAAAAACAACAAAGACAAAGGATACAAAGACTAACATAGAACAGAACATCCAGATACAAAACATCCAGAATACAAATATCACACTCCATGTGTACAATGAAAATCCATTATTTCAACTTAATTATTAAAAAAAAGAAAGAAACCGTTCAATAGACAAATTGTTGAATTCACTCATTTAAAAAAAAGAGAAATAAAATACCTGTACGGCCCAATTACAACACAAACCAATCCAGGATGGTGAGCACTGATTTAAATGATGAGTAATGGCAGTAGGGGTGGGGGGGTCACTGTGGAATTGTATGGACAGTGTGGTTGGACTCACTAACTGGTCCTGGTCTGGTCTTCAGGTGGGCCTTCGGCAGCAGGACATGTCTCTGCTGTGTCAACTCTGGTCGCTCCACGAGTCCATCCAGGAGTACAAAGGCAGCTGCCAGGACCTGAGCGCCGCCTCCAGCCTCAGCATGATGGACAACGGCTACTTCGACGAGGACGACGAGTACTACCCGGAGCCGGGCGCCACGCCCACCGGAGAGCAGCCGGACGCCGGGGAGGGTCTGAGCGGCGTCCCGTCCAAAAACGGCGCCAGCAAAGATGACAGCTGGGACTCGTTCCACGTCAACATCTGAGGGGGGGGGGGGGGGTCCCAGGTATCCTGTTACCGGGGACGACCAGCTGACGCGGCACTTTTTCTGCTTCTTCAACAATCCCGGACACCTTTTTTCTAAAAACTGCTGCTCCAGAGCCAGAATTTGTCTGAAATATATCAACAAAGTTTATTATTTATTGTCTAATATAACGGTATTTACACACACGCGCGCGATGGATGTTTTCGTCAAGGAGGATCATCCCATTATTTTCCCCCCTGACGCTGAGGAGAAACGGTCTGGACTTGTTTGTTAGCGACATTATAACCGTTTTTACTTCCTAATGTATCGGCTCCAGAATCAGAAGTTTGCATGTGAGGAGCAAGTGGGTCCTGGACGAACGTCATCCATCCCTGATCTCGACGCAATCATGATGTAAACCTTTTGATCGAGACTACGGTCGTCGAGCTGAAACCAGTCGTGTTCGTCTCGCAGCAGGAAAAAAATGGTTGAAGATAGAACGGCTGCTCAGGTCATATCAGTCTTGAGTTTCTATTCCTGACAAGATTGTAGCATCTTCTACCAGCGCCTGCTGCAATTCCTTCTCTCATGAACCAGCAGACCTTCTTCACTCGGAGCGATCTGTCGCTCGTGCATTTATGTCTGTACGATACGACGGTTCGAGCGCAAACCAAAGAAAACAAGCAGGAATTGTATTAATTAGCTCGACAGAATTCGACGTAGAATGAGGAGCTTCGCGTAAATCCCGTGTTCACGTATCGTTCAAGTACCCGCCTGAAGCTGAAACGATCACAGGTTTAAACAAGTATTAAATGCAAAAACATGTGTGTTCTTAGCCGATCGGGGGCTACGCGCTAACGTCTGTTGAAATGTGTGAATGTTCGCTGCATCCATGACAAGTCGGATTCACGCTTATTTAGTAAAAGCGAGTAAAAAGTCACAAACCACAGCGAAGGAATGTCGGCGAACCAAGACTAAACCAATAAAGAAGAATGTTGACGAAGGGAAGGTTGACACCAAGTAGGAAAGTGTGTTTACATATAAGATTGTTGGGAGCGTAGCTAGCCGAAGCTACATGCTAACTTGGTTTAGCATGTTTACCCAGAGCTATCTTTGTTACGTTGCGTAGCAAATTCTTAGATCATGAATCCGAATTCACAATATATACTCATTTCCTGTGCTACAGACATCTTGAATCGCAGTTACTCATCTAGCATTTCCTTGAAGTTATCAAAGTATTCAAGTAACGCCGCGGCTTCTGTTGCGACGTCTCCAGTTCTCGTTGAAACGACTTGTCATTCTTGTCGTTAAACACACTTTTGAATGTTAACTTTTGTTTATATCGTATATCTAAAAAAATCTAAAATATTTCCTGTTTTTAAAAAAAAATCTTGTGAGTCAAGTGTTTGTGGGATATTTTCACAGTTGGTGCCTTTCAATATGGAAAAGATTTGATTTGTTGTCGGAGACAAATATTTGTGCTTCTACTTCGAGTCTTTTTGGATTCAGGAGATATCAAATGTCGGCTGTAAAGATGAAAATCCACTTGGAAGTCAGCGGAGGACGAGCCCTGCAGCTACTAAACCAGTTAACCTTCAGTCCACATTGGCCCGATACATGTGTTTGATGTTGAACATGATGGAGCATGTACACAACATCTTGATTCACCTCAAACACGTGGAAGAAATATTACGAAAATTGTTGTGCGACACTGTGACTCTTGCTGGTTTTATATATATGTAAACTTGTGATTGTTTATGAACTATTAAAATTTAAAACTATTTTTCTTGTCATTGTTTACACGTCAAACATCTTTGGAAGTGTGACACAAAATAAAAAATTGACAAAGACTTTAGTGGGAAATTGGAAAATCTCAAAACCTCAATCTCAAAAAACCTTTAAAAAAACTATGTTGGAGTATTAGGGCCACTCGAAAAACATATATCATACTACAAGATTAAAGTCTTTGGTAAATCATTTATAACATGCTCAAATTCGTACAAAAGGCTTTATTGCGAGATTAAAGTCGTAGGAAAATACTTATTTACAAGATAAAAAGTCACACGAAAATACTTAATTACAAGATAAAAAGTAGTACAAAAATACTTGACACAAGATTTAAGTCGTAGGAAAATACTTTATTACGAGATTAAAATCGTAGCAAAATACTTTATTACAAGATTAAAGTCATAGGAAAATACTTTATTACGAGATTAAAGTCGCAGGAAAATGTGTAGGAAAAAACCTATGAAAACAAAAAGGAAAAGGTGAACAAATTAAAAGGAAGGACGGACTCTTCAAGAAAGAAAGAAAAAAAACCTTAAGTGACAGCCGGGATATTTTTGGTGTAGAGGTTAGGTCAAAGGTGACGGTCAGGATGCTGTAGTGTATGACCTTTGAACTTAGAAGAAGCGATCTTGAAGCCTGTTATTTTGGGTGTTGGGTTTAGAAGAAAGACAAATGTTGAAATTGTGAAGCGTCTTCACGTTCTTAGCGGATGTTATTCAAGTAGAAGAACTCACATTTCTCCGATCCTTAAAACTCTTCACTGGCTTCCAGTTTCTTTCAGGATCAACTTTAAAATTCTGGTTCTTACTTTCAGAGCTATTCATGGTCAGGCTCCTCCTTACATCACTGATCTGATCCAGCCTTACACCCCAGCTCGGTCTCTGAGGTCTGTGGATCAGAATCTACTTATGGTTCCACGCACACGGCTCAGGACCAGAGGAGAGAAATCTTTTCAGGCTGTTGCTCCTAAGCTTTGGAACAATCTTCCTCTCTCTTTGCGCTTGATGGAGTCTACTGACTCCTTTAAGAAACATCTTAAGACGTTTCTATTTGTTCAGGCTTTTCCTTGAATTTCTCGAACTCCTGTGTTGTTCTCGGTGTTGTCTTGATCTTTGAAGTATGTACTGTTTTGAGTATTGTTTTGATTGTTAAAGCGCTTTGTGACCCTGGTCTCGAAAAGCGCTATATAAATAAATATTACTTACTTACTTACTTACTATTCATTCTCCAACACAACCCTTTCACAGCCTCCTCCTGTGTTTCCTCCTCCGAGCTGCTGCCCCACATTTCTCGCTCTTCTCCCAGTTATCTGCACTGAATGCAGATTCCAGAATCTGCATTTCCCTGCAGAGTCTCCTCCACTCGTGCTCCACTTCCATTGATCGCTGCAGCGTGACTGACGGCTTTGAAGCCGACATCTTCTCCCCCGGGCTGGAGGCTCCTACGACCTCCTGATGAGGACTAGAACTTGAGGATTTTCTGAGCACACGATTCAAGACGGATGAGACGTGTCGTCTGTTCTGCTGTTTTTTTCACACAAGGAGAAGTCTCCATGGAAACAGGAGCCACTGACCTGGTGTGGACTACTTTTATTGACTTTGTTAATGTTTGTGGTTGACTTGGTCTTTACATTGTTATTTTTTGTGGGTGACTTGGTCTTTACTTTTGTTGACTTGGTCACTTCTTTTATTGACTTGGTCTTGTCTTTTATTCACTTGGTCTTTACTTTATTTGACTTTGTTCATTTTTGTGGTTGACTTGGTCTTTACTTTTATTGACTTGGTCTTTACTTTTATTGACTTGGTCATTTCTGTGGTTGATTTGGTCTTTACCTTTATTGACTTACTCACTTCTATTGTTGACTTGGTCTTTACTTTTGTTCACTTGGTCACTTTTGGGGTTGACTTGGTCTTTACTTTTATTTACTTGATTATTTATGTGGTTGACTTGGTCTTTACTTTTGTTTACTTTCTTAATTTTTGTGGTTGACTTGGTTTTTACTTTTATTGATTTGGTTATTTCTGTGGTTGATTTGGTCTTTACTTTTATTGAGTTGGTCACTTCTATTGTTGACTTGGTCTTTACTTTTGTTGACTTTGTTCATTTTTGTGGTTGATTTGGTCTTTACCTTTATTGACTTACTCACTTCTATTGTTGACTTGGTCTTTACTTTTGTTCACTTGGTCACTTTTGGGGTTGACTTGGTCTTTACTTTTATTTACTTGATTATTTCTGTGGTTGACTTGGTCTTTACTTTTGTTTACTTTCTTAATTTTTGTGGTTGACTTGGTTTTTACTTTTATTGATTTGGTTATTTCTGTGGTTGATTTGGTCTTTACTTTTATTGAGTTGGTCACTTCTATTGTTGACTTGGTCTTTACTTTTGTTGACTTTGTTCATTTTTGTGGTTGACTTGTTCTTTACTTTTATTGAATTGGTCACTTCTATTGTTTACTTGGTCTTTACTTTTGTTGACTTTGTTCATTTTTGTGGTTGACTTGGTTTTTACTTTTATTGACTTGGTATTTACTTTTGTTGACTTGGTCACTTCTTTTATTGACTTGGTCTTTACTTTTATTGACTTGGTCATTTGTGTGGTTGATTTGGTCTTTACTTTTATTGACTTGGTCATTTGTTTGGTTGACTTGGTCTTTACTTTTGTTCACTTGGTCATTTGTGTGGTTGACTTGGTCTTTACTTTTATTGACTTGGTTATTTATGTGGTTGACTTGGTCTTTACATTGTTATTTTTTGTGGGTGACTTGGTCTTGACTTTTGTTGACTTGGTAACTTCTTTTATTGACTTGCTCTTTACTTTTATTTACTTGGTCATTTCTGTGGTTGACTTGGTCTCTACTTTGTTGACTTGGTTATTTTTGTGGTCGACTTGGTCTTTACTTTTGGTGACCTGGTCACTTTTGTGATTGACTTGATCTTTACTTTTGTTGACTAGGTTATTTTTGTGGTTGACTTAGTCTTTACTTTTGTTGACCTAGTCACTTCTGTGGTTGACTTGGTCTTTACCTTGACGCGATGTAACCTGTGTATAGGTCTGGGATCTATTGATAACTACTTATGAAGTTATTTTGCAGGTACTTGATGACTTTTGTCTACTTGTTCATTTCTGTTCTTGACCTAGTCATTTCTCTCCTTGACTCTGTGTATATCCTTGAATTAATTTGCATCATTGTAGCTTCTTGTGACAAGTTTTTTTTTGTCGATGACTTGGTTATGGGTGTAAAGTGTAGTGTCTGTGATGTAACAGTACAACAGATAAGAGAACCAGTTGTCTTCACCAGTGTGTTTTCAGCAGTAGCAGAGTTGTGTGGAGATTAGAGCAGATTAACATAATCTTGATGGAGCAGATCCACTAAAGACACTCTGACGCAGACACACACTTGCTGGTTAACCATGTCAGCGTGTGTTTAGAACAACAATAGCTATAATTGTTGGCAGACTGACTTGTCATCGTGTCACAGACACGTTACATATAAAACCATGAGCTGGATAAATGAGAATCATCGTGGACGTCTGGAGTGTCACAGCTGATGGTTCAGCAGCAGATCACCAAACTGGACTGCACTGTTCTACCAAGTCAATAAAGTCAGTCAACAGGTCAAACACAAGTCATTTAAGAAAGAGGTAGAAACTACCAACAAGTCAACAATAATTACATAAACATGTCAAATAATCAAACATCTGGTCTTATCGAGTCAACAAAAGGTAGGTAGGTAGGTAGGTAGGTAGGTAGGTAGGTAGGTAGGTAGAACTTTATTGATCCCTCAGGAGGTCTCCTTCGGGAAATTGTTTAATTGTTTAAGGTTTTAACAAGTCAGCAATAGATGTCCTATATAGTCAACCAGAAGCAAAATATAAAAGGTCCAATCAAGTCAACAACAGGTCACAACAAGTCAGCAATATAGGTTCTACGTCATTGATGCTCCGCCCTCTAACGGCTTCGCTAATGGTTTACCCCGAGGCACCGCCTCGTCTCTGAGAAAGCTTAATGAAGTCGCGACCCAGCAGGGGGCAGTCCACTTCCTATAAAGGCGGGAAGCACCCGCCGCACTTCCTCCCTTTTCAACTCAGCGAGAAAGCTCCTGGATCAGCATGGCGGACGTGAGCATGAACGTTGATGTAGATGGATCTTTGTGCCTGACGTGTGACACCCCCCTGGGGAGGGGGGACACGCATGCTCTCTGTTTCGTTTGCCTAGGCCCGGATCACGCGTTTGCGGATTGTGAGGCCTGCCGTATGCTTCCCGAGGAGGTCCGGAGGAGACGGGAAGCATACGAGGCCAGTCGGCGCGCGCCGCGTCCTCCAGTCAGGTCGTGGGCCGACTACGATGAGGAGGACGACCGGCGGTGTTATGAGGCGGATCCGAGCACCCTGTTCGGTTCCGAACCGGGGGATGTCGAAGCGGTCGGGGGAACTGGGCCGGTTCCTCGCTACCCGCTTGACGCCCTGCCGCGCATATTCACCGCCGCGGCGAACCGCATGGAGGTCGAGCTCCCTCCCGCACCTCCACTCGCGCCACCCCCGTTTACATGCGGAGTGAAGGTCGGGCGGAATGAGGCGCGCAGGCCTACGGTTCCGGGGGTTGTCTGTCCTAAACTGGACGAGATCTGGGGCTACGCGCTGCGAGGGTCTGCCTCTCCCATGGCTTCAGGGCCTCCCGTAGGATCCTACGGACCCTATTGCCGTGTGGACGGGGTTGACTGGCGGCGCGGTGTCCCGGAGCCCTCGGATACGGTACGTGCTGCCCTCGACCCGGGAGCTCAGCTCTGGCCAGGCCGCCCTGTAGCTCTGCCTAGAGCTGAAGATAGGTTGACGGCAATGTTGTTCAACAGAACCTATACGGGGGGGACGCAGGTGGTCTCCCTCGCGAACAACATGGCTCTCCTGTGCGGTGCGCTCGACAGGCTCACCGTGGACCGAGACGACCTTGGACCTTCGGAGTTGGAGGAAGTCAAGGACTCGGTGGCTGCGCTCCTCCGGATGTCACAGGCGTACGCGATCCTGGGAGGGGGACTCCGCGACGCTGGACAGCTGGGCCACCGGCACCTGTGGCTAGACCTGGCCACAGCGCTGCCGGAGAGAGACCGGAGGCTCCTCCTGGACGGACATTCCACCCGTGGTGTGGCAGCCTCAGTGGCTCTTTTGCGGGATGTGGCAGCAGAGGATATCTGCTCAGCTGCCTCTTGGGCGTCCACGTCTACCTTTGCTAAAGCCTATCTCCTCGACGTGACGGCGGGATCAGTAGCTCATACAGTTTTGAGCGCTGCTGTGCCCCCATCGAGGCCTACGGCTCCAGTAGACTTGGATCCTGGGCCGGTGGGGCCCTAGCGATGCTGCTCCAGGAGCGGCGTCCAGCTGGGGGTACATTTATCCCGTCAGGCTTCGCCGTTGGGTTAAACCAATAGCGAAGCCGTTAGAGGGTGGAGCACCAATGACGTAGAACCCCTGAGTTATCTATCATAACCTCAGGTTCTACGAGTTGGTGCGAAGCCCTCTAACCTCGTCGTCCAGCGGCCGCCCTTCTCGCTGAGTTTTCAGTTGGAGGAAGTGCGGCGGGTGCTTCCCGCCTTTATAGGAAGTGGACTGCCCCCTGCTGGGTGGCGACTTCATTGAGCTTTCTCAGAGACGAGGCGGTGCCTCGGGGTAAACCAATAGCAAAGCCGTTAGAGGGCTTCGCACCAACTCGTAGAACCTGAGGTTCCAACAGTTCCAACAAGTCAACTTTATAGTTCCTATCTAGTCAACAACAGATCCAACAAGTCAACAGAAGTACTATCTACTCAACAAAATGTAGCAACAAGTCAAAAAAGGGTCCTATCAAGACAATAATAGGCTCTTATCTCGTCAACAACAGATCCAACAAGTCAAAAATATAGGCACTATCTAGTCAACAACAGATTATAACGGGTCAATATAGGTCCTATCAAGTTAACAAACAAGTCAACAGGTCACAACAAGTCACAATAAAGTCCCAACCAACTCTTTCGACTAGTGAATATCAAGTCCCAGCCGGTCCACGACTGAACCTGTCAGCACCAGTGAACCAACATTTGTGGTATGAAACAAAGACTATACTTGTTTAGAGGGAAACAGTTTATGAACGGACTCTCCTGGGCAGGACCAGTTCTGACCCGGGACCTGCCTGTCGTGGACACGCTGGTGCAGTAATCAGATTAGACAGATTAAACGTCTGCACACTGAGTGACCAGCACTTTTACACACCGGATCAGTAAATTCCAACACACCAACTCGCTCACACAAGACTTGCTTGGACCTGATGAAAGTGTCAATCACTCATGTTGGGTGAAGGGTCAGAGGTCAGGACCAGTGGATGTTGAGGTCAATGAACTTGGCTTCAGTCCAGCAAACACCTCAACCAGGTGCAAAAAGAGTCCCGACAAGAGTCGTGGTTCTGGTTCCGCCGCAGGTTCTGCCACGCCTGATGGACAGGGGCGCTGCCTCATAACAGCAGAGTGAGTCAGCGGCTGCCGGTTTGAAATCCTGTCGTTGTTGGGCAACACGTCAGGTCTCATGGTCTCTATCCAGGAGTGTCTATGTGCGAACACGAACACACAGGTTTAAACGTCTTTTTCATTTTTTAATAATAATTTTAAAAAAAGATAATAACAAGTTCAAGTTGGCAGTTATGTTGGCGGAGGTTCCCGTGCCAGAGTCCTGCATCCTGAATATAAAAAACATTGGGCCAAATCCAGACCCCCCCCCCCAGTAAATCACTATAACATTTACACATTTACACTATTTTTACTATCTATTTAAACTTATTTTGTTTAATTTTAAAGGTGAGATGACTCAGCTCAGAAACGTGCGTCACATGTCCACCACAAGTCTGACTTCTGGGCTCAAGGGGAACTTGATGAACAGCTGAGCGACGCAGGTTTCCAGCATCAGCCCGACACACACGGCGGCCACCGAGAGGCGGCGGCTGCTGTTGAGGATCACTGCGAAGGAAACAAGAGATGGACCAATCAAATCTTCAAGAATCTTCAGCGACACTTTCAGTGCAACCTTTTAGATGTTGCAAGTTAATCTTTCCTCCTTAAACCTTTAAAACATGCAGCTCAACGCCAGACACTGACTCATTTTCCCAGAAATCCTCAATATTTATGATTCCAGCGGTTGAACGTTTTACGTTTAACCTTGTGCTGCCACCTGCTGGTGAGAGAAGGAGCTCGCAGTTTTCTAAAAAAAATAAAATGGTAACAATAGCGTCACACTCTCCTTACCAGCACTAGACACACACATTTGTGTTCATGTAGGATGGTGATGACAACCACATACAACAAGGTACAATCACGTAACATTAAAACACAGGCTAAACAAACGGGTTCCGAGAGACCCGGTCTTCTCTGGTGGTCTCACCCCTGACGGCCTGAGAGTTGGACGCGAGCACCAGCAGCTTGATCAGAACCAGACTCAGAGGAGAGTAGTCGTGCTCCCAGATCACCGCTGGGATCAGCAAGACGTTGCCGTAGCAGGAGAGAAGCAGCGCCCGCAGGAGCCCATCCAGATCTACTGCCCGACCCTGAAGACCCGACAGCACCAGCCAGACGAACCCCAAAACCCCGCAGCAAAATGCAGAAAGCTCTGAAACATAAAAATGAATATATAGTCAAAGGTCCGTATACAATGATGGAACACGAGCGCTCTCACCAAGGGATGCCTGTCCAAACAAGCCGTAGAACTCCCACTCCTTGGTGTACCGGATGATGTCGGCCGGGTCGCTGCTGGGTTCTGAACCATGCAGGAGAGACCAGCGGAAATACGCCTCGCACAGCAGGCAAAACACGGTCAACTTCCATTGAATCTGCGGAGGACAACATTTGGGGAGATAACCAGAATAGCATATTTGTAACAGGGAACTGGGTCAGTAAACAATATCGTATTAAACTTTGTGATTCTTACTTACGTCTAGACTCGTGTTGAACAAGATGTGACGAAAGGCTTGTGTTTTGCACAGAATAGCATCGATAAGAATAATGACTAGATCATATTCTATGTATTTATCCACCGGCTTCTCGCAGGACTCCTAAAACACATAGAAATAAATAGTAAACAATGCACTCAGATATATATTAATGCATTTATTTTTTTAATAAATTTAAAAACATTTAAATAGAATTATGACTACTGAAGAAGTAACAAACACTGAAAGGTTAAATTAATTGTTATATCAAGTTTAATTTAAAGTATTTATATTTTCGAAACAGATATCGTTCATCGTTTTTGTATGTTGGGTTTAGGTTTATGTGTATGCTAAAGTCAAATAACTCGTGAGTACAAGACAGGAAGGTAAACATGTAACATACACATATAGTTATTTTCAGGATACCGTTGCTGTAATCCCGATGAAGTTCTGTCGCTTTCCCGTGACAGTTAATGCAGCGATATTCAGCTTTCTCCATTTCTGTGTTTAGCTAGCAGCAGCTTCGTATGACAGCGAACCGGAAACACATCAGCGCACGTGAGCCCTTTCAAGATAAAAGCATTTAACCACACAAATAAAACCAATAAAGTCGACATGACTTTTGAGATCACCATGTGATCAAAGTTTCAATTACACAGGCCAAAAGTATAAAAGGAGATTGTGTGTAAAAATCAAACCCTTTGTCGTCATTATAGATAACTTGTGATGTTTGAATCTTACAAAAAAATCTTACGTTAGACTGAAGATCGTAATACGAATTATTTGAAATCAAGTTAGTTTAAAATAAATAGATTAAAAAACAAACTCGAGGCTGCTGGGAAAGTCTCACCCAGCTGGTTTGTGTGTGTTGTGGGCGGGGCTTGACTACAGCCGCTTCCGCCTCGTCGTCACAGATGTAAACCGTCATGGCCGCTTCCAGTCGCACTCTTGTTGTGGTCACTCTCCTACTACTGTCCTGGTGTCAAGTCACTTCCTCCACCGAGTACTTCTCCTCGCTCACGCTGTTCAACAGCGAGCTCCACAAGCAGGGATGCAGCTCGTTGTCCGAGTGGGAAGAATACGCGGCGGACTGTGGTAAAGTGCAATTAACTCGGTGTCAGTCATTCTGCTCGGTTCAGAGCTAACTGGACCGTCCTGGACGGTGTAATTGGATTTGAAAAGGAATCCTTAAAAAATATAAAAATGTGACCTGACAACAGTTTTTAATAATATATATTAATTCAACAACAAATCTTAACAAACTACACACTGGAGTTAACGGTGAATGTAAAGAAATAGTGTGAAGTACTTAGTAAAATAATAGTAAAATACTACAGTTGTTCCTCAGAGAGTTCCAGTCGCTACTGTTTCGAAGATAAAGTATAGTTCTCTTGTCGTTACTCAGCCTTCTGCTTTGTGTGTGCTTGGTGTTGTAATCTGATGAGCACATTGTTGTATCTGACGTCTTTTGTAGTCTCCTTTTTTATTCAGAAGTATCTCAGATCTTCTTTCTATTTTATGTACACACTATGGAAGGGGGAATCTTTATGTAGTAAAAGATAATTTTTCACATCGTCTTAAGTCCAACTTTTCTTCTCCAGAGTCCAGCATTCTCCAGCTGGAAGATCCGGACTGTGAGGAAGGACGCAACCCACCTTGTGAGTCGGTCTTCTCCCTGAACGCAGAAAAGATCCTGGTGAGAACACGGGTCGATACAGACTCGAAAAGGTGCCGCGAAGTTTATCTACCGCACATGGCGGCAGCAAACATTCCTATCGACGTACACAACGTAAAATATACAGATGCTTTTACATTTTAAATGAGTTTATATGATGAATTTCTCATGAAACTATATTTATTATCTGTCTGCTATTTTTGAGCCACGACAAAAAGTCTACCGAGACCTGAAGAAAGGTGTTTACTAATGTAACTAGTCGGAACCTTTTTCTAAAATCTCTATCTTTGAAGAGGTCCAAACTTGTTGTTATAAAAAGAATAGAAATAAAATTTAAGGGGGGGCCAGTCTGTCACAGGAAAAAGACATGGTTTATTTTATTGTGGGATTTTTTTTGTAGTATTGATGAAGGAAGTTAATATTCTGTTTAATAAAGATAGTATGAATAAGTTGTAGAAATCATATCTGTTATTCTCTTTGATCCTTTAATCTCTTAATATCTTGTTTGGTCACATTAAAATGGATTCAAGTGGAAAATTGTCCAATTACATGTGTACAATGTAACAAAACAAACATTGTGTCTGATGGAACGGACACAAAGAGATTGAAGTAAAAAAACAGTTCTGTCTGAGGTGAAGATCAATCTTTAAATCAATTCAGAAAAATTGGTAAGATTTTTTTACAACTATTTTTGCGTAAAAATCCGTTAATTTCAAAAAGTTTGAATACTTTTCTACTGTCCTTTAATAAAAAATGTAATGATAAGTACATGATAGTGCAAACGAGTCACTCAAATGCAGAACCTGTGTTTTCACACTTGATGCTGCCTTTTGCAGGAAACTGCTTATCAGTAAAAAATATCTTCGTCTGTAATCGCCTCCTCAGAACCAGGCCAAGCTGTTCATTGAGCAGAAGAAAATCCCCTTCCCTGTCGAGGACCTTAGCATCAACGAGGAGCTCGGTGAGTTGGATCGCACTGTGTCTTCTGGCTGGACGTCGACTCATCTCTCTTGACTGTCTCCGCAGCCATCGGCTACGTTCTGATCGGCAATGGTCTCTACGATGAGGCCGTCAAACACTTCTCGCTGCTGCTGCAAGTGAGTCTGTTTGGCTTGGTCGTGTCACATGATTTATCACAGATGCACTCGAAACGGATGATCCAGATCCACAAACCGTGACTTTTGAAATTTGATGCCAAATGTCTTATTCACAGTGATTCGTTTTCTGTAGCTCAACCTTTTATAATGTGTCTCTTTAAACCGCAAACTGTGTCTTGTGCTGTGTCCTTGAGTGTTTTAAAAGGTGCCAATAAAACAAATGTATTATAATGATTGTTACAATCATCAATACAAAAGTGGAAAAATGAAGAAACGACAACCATAGTTGCAATGATGACAAGTCGACAAGGACAACTGCTACAATATCACTGTGTACGACAACGGTGTTAACAACTACAAAATGCATCCTCACAGAGTGACCCAGAGCTGGTCAGCGCCATCTATGGCAGGGGCATCGCCTACGGCAAGAAAAGTCTGCAGGTGAGTCTTGCCATCGCTCACGGACTGTAGGAGCAGCTCTGGGAAAGCGGCTGAATGCTGTTGTCTTCTTGTGCCTCAGGACATAAAGAATGCGGACCTGGCGCTCTATGAGCTCAACCGGGTCATCGCCCTGGAGCCAAACTGGCCGGAGGTGTACGAGCAAAGAGCGGAGGTGAGTCTCAATATTAGCCTTTCATTAAATACACTTTAAGATGGATTCTATCTAGAAGAGTCTAGCACAAAACACAGACCAGATACTCTTCAAGACTTAAACATGCTTCACAGTTTTTGGAAGATGTAAAAATCTGATCGGAGTGATGAGTTCTTAGAGAGGGAGTGAGCAAGGGAGATCCTGGTCTGCAGCACAAGTTGTAGAATTTATTGAGTCTAAAGGTGTTTTAATTTTTGTGTTGTTTAACAGGTAATTCACACCTAAACACTTTACACACCTTTTATAGTCATGCCTCAGCAGCAAAGCATCTAGACATTGACTTGTGAATCATTAGTTGTTTGTCGTCATGGTTTGATTAGTCATGTCTGTGTGAATTTGTCGCTGTGTTATGAATTTGAAACTTCTACTCATTTTTTTGTGTTTTGTTTTCCATTCAAACTGTTATTGCGGAGTCATTAACTCTCAGCAATGCTTAGTAAATATACAATTAAGATACAATTAAAGTCACTGTTGAGCTGCCTTCCTTGTTCGGTGACGTCATAGTGTCATAAATCTTCTTATCGTATGTAGTTTTGACTTTTACTTCCGTATATTCGGACTTAATTCTAAGTGTACAACGATGTGTGTGATTGGTCCAGATCCTGTCGCCTCTGAGCCGCATCAGTGAAGCTCTGAGTGACCTCACCAAAGCCATCCAGCTGCAGCCCTCGGCGCGACTCTACAGACACCGAGGAACGCTGCTCTTTATCTCGGAGGTCTCGCTGCTCACCCGGCGCACACCCTGCCTCGGTCTCCCTCCACTGACCGTCTCCCTCTTACCCTCCTCTAGGACTATGTGGCGGCCATGGAGGACTTCCAGCAGTCTCTGGAGCTGAAGAAGAACCAACCCATTGCCATGTTGTACAAGGGGCTCACCTTCTTCCACAGAGGGATGTTGAAGGTGACTTGAAACGGTTTCCTTAAGTAGTAGGAAAACAAAAGTTGTGCTTCATGTGAATCCTGCGCAGGAAGCCATCGAGACCTTCAAAGAGGCTCTGAAGCTCAAGTCCGACTTCATCGACGCCTACAAGAGTCTGGGTCAGGCCTACAGGTGGGTCAAACCAACAGGACAGCGGCGTTCTTTCACATGTGTGACTCGATATGTGTTGGTTGGTCCTCAGGGAGCTCGGGCACTTTGAATCGGCCATGGAGAGTTTCCAGAAAGCCCTGATGCTGAACCAGAACCACATCCAGTCCCTGCAGCTGCGGGGGATGATGCTGTACCACCACGGCTCGCTGCAGGAGGCCATCGGGAACTTCAAGGTAAAGAAGCCTCTTCTGGGAAGCAGGAAGGAGTGTGACCGAGTGTGTGTGTGTGCGTGCAGCGGTGCCTGCAGCTGGAGCCTTACAACGAGATGTGTCAGTACATGAAGGGTCTGAGCCACGTGGCCATGGGTCAGTTCTACGAGGGCATCAAAGCTCAGACCAAAGTCATGCTCAACGACCCCCTGCTGGGGCAGAAGGCCAGCTCTGAGTACCTCAAAGTCAAATACCTCAGAGGTAAGTGTGTCAAACACACACACGTATATAAACTCTCACACATGTGTGACGCACTCCTCGCCCTCTCCAGAATATTCCCGCTACCTTCACTCGCACCTGGACATCCCAGTGGCGGAGTACAACGTGGACATGGATCTCCCCGGGAACTTCAAGAACCACTGGGCCAAAAACCTGCCCTTCCTGATAGAAGGCTACGAGGAACAGCCGGGTCTGCAGCCGCACATCAAGTAAGACGTTAAAGCGGGTTCCGCTGGGACCAGAAACCTGATGTCGGCCTGCGTGTCACCCGCAGAGACGTTCTGCCACAGAACCTGGACGGCTACAGCAGCGATGTCCAGAAGCTCATCTGCACAGCCGACCACTTGGGGGCGCTAATGCAATATGACACTCCAGGTTTCCTCCCGAATAAAAGAATACACAGAGGTAAACACACTTCAGTGGTGTCGCGTGGACCATACTGACCTACGCACTTGGTTCCAGCCATGGGCTTGGCCACCCTGGAGGTGATGCAGGCCATGCAACGGACGTGGAGCAACTCCAAAGTGCGGGTCAACGGGAAAACTCGGCAGATGCAGTGGAGAGACATGTTCGACATCGCCGTCAAGTGGAGGAGGTGAGCAAGACTTTGGTTCCTCTGTTCTCTCCAGAGTTCTTTTCCAGTTGAAGATGTTGAAGACGTGTCTTCAAAACCTCACAACAACCGTCAATTTGATTTCAAACCTCCATTTCAGGGTCGCGGATCCAGACCAGCCAGTCCTGTGGTTGGACCAGATGCCGGCCCGGAGCCTGAGCCGCGGATTCAACAACCACATCAACCTCATCAGGTGACATCGGCGACCCGGCTCAGAGGCGATGCGTCTGAAACACTAACCCTGTCCTCGTCCTCAGGGGTCAGATCATCAACATCCGGTACCTGGCCTACTTTGACAGCATCCTGGACTTCATTAAAGACAGAATACTGGTGTACCATGGGTACGTTGCCCCGGTTCTTTTTCACTTTGGTTAGTCCTGTTAATGTTCTTGTCAATCAGCGACGGAGCCGGAGTTTATAGTCACTAACATTACTTTACTTGGATTTCTAATTAACTTCACATCCTTGATCCTCGTTGTGTAACTTGATGAAGTCCAGACAGAAGCAAACAAGACTCATTAACTCCATGTTGTTCCTGCGTCAGAGCGTACAACCCGCGAGGACTCCAGGAGGTGAGGCAGGCCCTGGAGAAGGTGAAGAAGGTGGAGGATCTTCTTCCCATCATGAAGGTGAGACTCACGCTCAGGTGTGTTTCTGCTGTTGTCACCTGCTCATGTGTGTGTCTGTGTGTGTTTGTGTGTTTGCTCCCTGAAGCAGTTTAACAGTAAAACCAGGGACGGATTCACTGTCAACTCGAAGGTGGCGAGCGTGAAGGATTCTGGGAAAGAGTTCGACGGCTTCACCATCACCATCACAGGAGACCGGTGCTGACTCTTCTCCTTCATCCCTTCATCCCTTGTTCCCTCGTTTGCCTCTACAGTCGTCCCTAGTCCATTCCTTTGTCCTTCTCTCACTCTTCCTCCTTTCTTTTTGACCAATCCTTTTTAAACTCATCTTATGATTCATTAATTTCCCAAGTTCTTTTTTCTATTTCTTCTGCTATACCTTCTCATTTGATTTTTCACTTTTCATCCTCTAATTTTAGTTTGCTTTTGTTATTTTAGTTCTTATTTGTTGTTTTACTTTTTTTCCACTTCACTACTTCTATCTTTCTTCACTCTATGCCAATCCCTTTTTATTTTAGCATTAGCGGTTTAGCAATTTAGCATAAGCGGATTAGCAACATCGATTTATCATTAGCGTTCTGTATGTCTTTCAAATACCCTTTATTTAGTTTTATTAACAGATATATTTTATTGTCCCTTTAACAAGCCTGCAAGAACTTCAAAGGTTGCTCGCTTCTTTTTCCTGGCGATGGCGACGAATTCTATAAAATGACACAGAAGCTGCCAATAGCTAAAATAACGCCAGAGACTGTGGACGACCTGATACTTTTTAAAAGTTATAACTTACTTAATATTTGAGCTATAGAACATCAGATTAAAACGGTTTCAGTTAAAAAAAACTTTCTTGGCCTGAGAGGCTATTGTTGTCGTAATACCAAGTACGTATCCCCGTAACCATAGAGCGGTTCTGTGCTTCAGGGTGGGCAACATGCTGTTCTCTGTGGAGACCCAGACCACGGAGGAGCGGACCCAGCAGTACCAGTCTGAAATCGAGTCCATCTACAAAGACCTGACCAGTAAAGGGAAAGCTCTCATGCTGTCAACGGAACTCGGGGTGAGTGTCGAAGCCACCTTTTCCCGCCTGATCCTCCGCCTCTTGACCTTTGACCCCTGGTCTCAGGACGCCGACGCAGTCTGCAACCTCATCCTGTCGCTGGTGTATTACTTCTGCAACCTCATGCCGCTGTCCCGGGGATCCAGGTAATTGTCCTGGAATGTTTCAAACCCCTGCAGGCTGTTCAGTCTGCATCCTGTGTCGTCCGCAGCGTGGTGGCGTACTCTGTGGTGATGGGGGCGCTGATGGCCAGCGGGAAGGAGGTCGTGGGTCGAATCCCCAAAGGAAAGGTGAGCTTTTCTCATCGGTACATTGCAGAATCATTATGACCACCTGGCGTGAACACATTTCTCCGACGCGCCGCCAGCTGGTGGACTTCGAGGCCATGACCACGGCTGGTCCAGAGAGCTTCAGCAGGACCGCCAAGACCTGGATGAACCTGAGGAGGTGTGTGTCCATTCTTGACTCCCTTCACCCACTCGCGTCTGCGCTCTGGGTTCAAGTCTCTCACTTTGTGTCAACAGTTTGCCCGGCTGGTTCCATAATCTTCCGTCGGTGTCCGAGTCCTTCCCGACCAGCAGAACCATGATAGAGGTCCTAAACACGGACTCGTCGCCTCGCTGCCCTAAAAAGTCTTAACACACAGAACACACAGGAAGTCTCATCACTCCTGAAATATATGCAAGTCATTCCCGTTTGGTGGCGGCCATTTTGTTCTGGTTCACCCTCCAGGCTTCCGTGGAAAACTGACAATTGTGAAATTTTTCTTTTTTAGCAGAACAATGACAAATGTTTTAGGTTTTAATCCGATAAATCCAGGCTGTTGAAACAGTTTTAAGAAGTATTTTTTATTGATAGTTGACCCGAGATCCTAACTCAATTCGAAAACAGAAAATGTGTAATTACTTTAAAGATTTCATAAAGGAAATCACAAAATGAGTCGTAAAATGTGAAATAATAACAATTTCAAAATTAGAAGAAAGAAAGTGGAGTTTAAGATGAAAGGAAAACAATTTTAGCTTCATATATCAGCGACTCACACAATCAATTAACAACTACAGGAGTTAAGTTAGTTTAGATTCAATTAAAACTAACTCCTTTCACCTGATTTAATTCAGGAATCTATCAGGTTTGCTGTTTAAAGCATAAAAATTAAAAAAATAAACAAACTCTGCTCGTTCTAATTTTCCACTGTCATCATAATTTCACAAAGCCAACCAAAAACCAGAATATGAGGGGAAAACTATTTAGGAATTTAATTTAAATTGATTGCTACTCAAGTGTCAAAACAATCCAGGTTTGAAAAATAAGATTTTTTTTTTAAGTTTGTGACATACTTAAAGTTTAACATGTGTAACTAGAAGGAAAATGATTAAAAACACACATCTAGGAGAGATTAGTGTGGCTGTTGATTAATGGAATACAAAAGTACAGTTAAAACAACAACCCTAAACAAAAGAAAAAAAGTGAAAGACTAAATAAATTATCAGTAGGTTTTCTTTAAATTTTTATTTATATGTAATATTCACTCCTGTCACACAAACGGAGCAGGTGGTTCGTGTGTTCTGGCCAAAGTTCTTGATCAATCTCACTTGAACAAAAGCCAATTCTAGAGTCACGTGGGGTTGAACTTCCTCGTTATCCTCACCGTCGTGCCACCAGGGGGCGATAGAGCGCACAATCTGACGTGGAAAAACTTGAAACTGTTTTTTTTTTTTTTTGGTTTTCAAACTGAATGAATGAATGAATGTTCAATAAAACACTCGCTGAGTAGAACGTCTGTTTTTTTAATCACTTTCGATCAATCACACGTGATGGTTCGTCCACCCTTCAAACCATTTTGTTTTATTTATTTAGATCAACAGTTAAATTACTGTTAAAATGCGAGAAACGTTTTTAAAAAACAGAAAATACTCTCAACTTTAAACTGCGGTCATTGAACGCAACACCGCGTCATCGGCGTATGAAGTCGATTCCGCTCCTCGCGTGACATAAACACAGACAAACAAACACAAGAATGTGTTATTACAGACCCACAGTGTCACCGACTGGCGGGAATATTCGCTGTGTTACGTCACGAATGGTTTCTTATCGAGCGGAAGGACGAGCCATGACACTGCGGTTCAGCTGGTTATGACGTCACGTTGGAGGGATCGCTGGTCACGTGGTTGTCGCTACAGGTAGTCCGCGCGCTGCCGTCAGTCCTGAGTTCTGAACCGAGGTTCGGTCCAAGTGTCGGACGGTCCGGGACCATGGCGGAGGAGGAGACTGTGGCCGGAGGTCTGGAGCTGCTGGTCGGCAAAGGTCGAGCGTTGCTGCAGGAGGCGAACAGAGAGGCAGAAAGTAAGTTTTTAATGTAACTTTGGTTAAAGTAAAGCATTTTATAAACACTATTTTAATTTATATTGTTTCGTCTTACACTTGTTTCATGATTAGTGACTATTTAAAACAGAATTGGAATAATTCGGTCACATATCGTAAAAAAGTATTTAACAAAAATGAATAATAAAAAAAGTTATTCATATTTCATAACAAGTATAATGAAACACAAATTAACTATATCGTTTATCCTTTTGTTTCGTCATGGGTTAGTATTTGAATAAGATTTGACAAATATATTTAAATAAATTAATAAATATTTGTATTCATCTTTTCATGAATTAATAAAGGTAAAAGGAGATTTGTCAAAGTCGTAATTTTGATGTTGTGTTTGAATGGTTGTGTGTCTTTGTGTCTTCTCTACCACAGCTCACTGAGTGTGGAGTTATTTTCTTGTTTTTAGCTTCAAAGTTTTTGTTAAAAGTCAACCTGGCTCCGACAAACAAACCTCTGAGGTATTTGTAACACATTCCACAGATTGATGCCTGTAGGGTCGTGGTCTGCCTGAAATCCATTTTCATGTCTTTGATTTCGTTGAGAAGATGAATAAATCGTTTTACAAGATCCCTTTGCTTCCTTTAATATATATTTTCATATTTAATACTATTATTGTACATCTAAACAGAAATTATTTTTATTATTTACTGTGAAATAATCAAATAATATATTTTATAATGACCCTAGTTATCATTTTTTTTCAACCATACTTATCTTTTATAGATATCACAATAAATAACGAACAGTATTATTATAATTATAATTTAGCTTAAATGAATTTTCTCAAAACAGTTTATAGCAATTTCAAAATATGTGAGACGTTAAGTTTTAAAAAATCACAAAATGAGTTTGATGTCGAATGAAAGTGGGATTCTTGTGATGACATGACTGAAGTAAATAATTACATTTGTTATCGGTTAAACTGAACAAGCCATAAAATTATTAACTTTTCAAGTTAACTGACTCGTGTATTACGAGTAGAAGTTTTCAATTTTTACCGTCAACCTCATAAACGACCTTTCTACCGGTGTATATGTTCAGACTCTGGAATCATAATAATTTAGATCCTAACAACAAGTCTGGCTCCTGCATAACTGGCTCTTAAATATTGTTAAAATAAATTTCCCTTTTATTTTTTACAACTTATTGAGGAAAAATGTCTGTCAAAATAAAAAATATTTTTGAAAAAGCAAGAAAAGATCATCTGAATTCAAAAAATATCTTTTTAATTCCAGTTTCTCTGGAGACATTCTTTGCTCATAAACTCAACTCGTTGCTGGGCCTGATCGGCGCCGGAGCCGAGTTCTACAAAAGGTGAGTGTGGATTCATGCTAAATAATATAAATATTTTACCTGCCTAGTGTTGAGGTGTCATTCTCCCTTTGTCATCATTGTCTCCCGCTCTTTATATTTTGCTTCTTGTTTTGTCAGTTTTTCTTGTTTTCACAAGGATCGGGATTTTTTTAAATCTTTCATTACGATCATTAAAATCTTAAACAGTTTGGATAAAAATAACCACGCCCACTCGTCCATAAATCATTTTAAGTAGCTCTCACACACTCATTTATGAAGCATAATTATCTCTTCACAATCTCTTTGTGTTTAGCATCGGTGTGACAATGCAGAGCGACGCTGATAATGTGTGGCAGAAGTTGTACGGGTGAGTTATTCTCATAATGGATCAAGCCTTTGTCAGAAGAAAAAAATGTCTGAGATGATTGTGTCGACAGACGTGCGGCCGTGGCCGTGCAGGTGGAGGAGTTCCTGCGGCTGGAGGTGAGACGCGTGTGGCCATATATACACAGTGAGCAGTGGTCAGTGTTTGTTAGCATGTGAAACACACATGCTAACAAACACTGACCACTGGCCAAAGCACTAGGTGAACAATAAAACAACAAGAAAAGTGTATCCGGTTAAAAAAAAAAAAAAAAAAAAAATTGAGAGATTCAAGATAAACTTAGGAGCGTATTCCAATGTTGACACTCGGGCGCCTGTTGCTGGGGAAGACTTGGTTAAAAGGCTCTGCTGCTGATGAGTTGATCAGGCAGCAACAGGTGCGATGGTCCAGGAGGAGAATTTAGGAAACAAAAAGAATTCTTGTTCTTTTAAGAACAGAGTGAAACACCAGATTAATAGATAGATAGATAGATAGATAGATAGATAGATGGATGGATGGATGGATGGATGGATGGATGGATGGATGATGGATGGATGGATGGATGGATGGATGGATGGATGGATGGATGGATGGATGGATGGATGGATGGATGGATGGATGGATGGATGGATGGATGGATGGATTAGACAGACAGACAGACAGACAGACAGACAGACAGACAGATAGTTGGATAGATAGATAGATAGATAGATAGATAGATAGATAGATAGATAGATAGATAGATAGATAGATAGATAGATAGATAGATAGATAGATAGATAGATAGATAGATAGATAGATAGATAGATAGATAGATAGATAGATAGATAGATGAAAAAAGATTTCAATCCATGCACTTAAGATAGCTGTGTTTGTTCATTAGCCAAAGCTAGCTTGCGCTGGTTTGCCACCGCCAGATTTTAATCATCTAAATTCCACTTTTAGCTTTAAGTTGGAGAAAATATCTTCAGATAAGTAGATTACAACCCAAAAGTTTACATTTTAAAGATCAGGGAGGTGACATGTTGTGTTTGTAATCCCTGCAGCGAATCAGCGCAAGCTAGCACTGGCTAACAACAAAAGCAGCGCAGGTTCATATTCTGGAAGAAACTTGACATTGTTTGAATCTTTTCTTCCACTACTGTAGTTGTGTGGCATCTTTCTGTGTCGATCTGTGAAGCGTGTTCATGTTTGTGTGTTCATCTCACACGTAGAGAGACTGGGACAGTTTCCTGGTCGGGCTCGACAGACGTCTACGAGCGGGACGGTCATTGTCCGAAGGAGTCCCGGCAGGAAGAGTCGGTCCCGACCTGGTCCTGACAGACGGACGCAGTGGAGAGTCTGTACTCGCTCACACACACACACACAGACATACATTATGACTACTGACTAACACGGCGGTCTTCAGGAGCGTGACATTGGGTCAGCACCTGGTGGCGGGACAGAAGCTGCTGCTGGTTCTGATCCGACATTATGGCTGACTACCGTGACGGGACCACGTGAGCGCGCTGCTGGACTGTCAGGTGACACTTGTTTAAGGACGATGATTTACCCTTTGGCTTCAACTTGAAAGTCCTTTCTCTGGCTGCAGGAGTTCTTGGCGGCTCGCTCCGTGAATGTGGTGGTGGTCGCCTTCGGCGGGCTCGAGGGCGCCCGAGTGTGGCTGCAGCAGACCCTCTGCAGCTTCCCTTTGATGCTGGATCAGAACAGAAAGGTTCTCTTACAAGTCTTGGAAAGAGGGATGAGGGTGAGACCGGTGACATCTCTCCCCCCTTGTAGCTCTACAAGACCTTCGGCCTGGAATCGTCCTGTGGTCAAGTCTTGAGGTTCAGGACTTTGCTCGGGTACTCGGAGTTCCCGGCGCAGGGCCGCGACTTCCCTGACGTCCCTTCACACCTGCTGGAGGACATTTTTCAGGTAAGCTCGCCAACACACCGCGACGACCTCCAAACGTTTCTTTACTTCCTGTTTGCTTTGGTCTCCAGATGGGAGGGGACTTCCTGCTGGACCACTCGGGTGAAGTTCTTCTGTGTCACCCCTGTAAGAACCCGCTGGACCGACCGACCCTGAGCGACATCGTGAGAGCGGCAGAAGAAAGGATTTGAAACGACACCCGGAGAGAGAGGAGCGGCGCCCTCCACTCGTGCTGATGACGTCACGTCTCGCAGTCATGACTTCATGAAGAGGCGTGGCCGATGTGACACCACGAGGAGACGGTCGCCGCCCCTGCCTTCATGTCGCTTTTAAAAATGGATTTCTCATGAAAATGTTTAGTCATGAGTTTGATCTTTATCGAATAAAGATTCTTTACTTCAACATACTCGCATCACGTATCTACGAAGTGAGCCAGACTTCACAATGGAGGTAGAAGACTCTCTAGAAGGGACGACAATTGTTGCTTTCTGAGCCACAGCTAAACTCATTCTTTGAGTCTGTCTCCATGACATTAACTCTTTGGTGGCTGTTTTGAGGCGGACCAATCAAACATCAGATTGAAGTCAACGGGACATGAAGTATCGGCAGTTTGCTTTTCAAAGCTCACTCAGGAATTTCCTAAATCCCTGTCGACCTTGGCTCGATTCGTATCGGCGGCTCTAGTTTTTGCTGATGGTTCAGATCCTCGATCTCGCTGGACAAATATTGAAACGACGATGAGAAAAGGTATCAAAAGGGTTTATTTTCAGATATTTGTCGGTTACAGATCAAACGAAGTGAGCGCGTTCCATGAAGTCAAAGAGCCACCCGGTCGTCAAACTCGCACATGTAGTTCATAGTCCGGTCGCAGTAGTGGTCCCACCAGTCGCCGTCGTCGGAGGACATGGCCACGCAGTTCTCACGCCGGCCCCCGTCCGGCTGGCTGGACAGGAAGTGCTTGCGCCACTGGAAGTAGGAAACCCGCGTGCCATCGTCAAAGAGGTACATGCCCTCGGATCGCAGGTCGTTGATGCCGATCCAGACCGGCCAGTTCCCCGGATGGAAGAAGGACTTGACGTAAGCCGCCACGGCTTCCTGCTCCTTTCGGTCACGTGGCATGGCCAGTCGCCCGCCCCGTTCCTGGCATTTCTTGGAGGCGCCTGCGTAGTCCTCCAGTCGGTTGTAGACCAGGTAACACTTGTATCCCACCCGGAGTCCCTTTTGGCAACCTGGTGCATTCGGAAAACAATGATGAAACAGATCCAGCGCCCTCTTGAGACCATGTTCACTAACAACTTCGAGGTTTACCGTCCAAAGATTGTCGTACCTTCAAGTTTTCCTGTCTCCTTGCGGTTGTCCCGACTGTGCTGGTAGACTTCGCGGATATTGTCCTCTAAGTCCAGGACTTTAGCTGGCCAAAGTATAAACAGGTTTAAACGACATTTGGTGTTGATATAAGGATGAACACCTTTGTTCAGACCAGGTCTTACCGTCCATCCTGTTCAGGCGATCCAGGAGCTGACTGACCTTGACGTCCAAAGTGTAGTGACCCACGTTGAGCAGGTGAACTGCCTGATCCATCCCAGCCAGCCGGGACACTGCGGACACAAGCAGGTTAGTTGAGATGATTGGCGGACGTCACTGGGGAGCGTTTTTTTAAACAGACTCACAGACATAGTTGTAGGAGTTCTCGAAGTCCGTCAGGGCGTTGGTTGGTTCTGGTTCCGCCGTGAGGATGTCGGGGACGTCGCCTCGTGTCTTCTTCGCCTCCTGGTGAACAAAGAGACTGATGCTGTCGAAGCAACCGAAGCCACCAACAGGCAGACCAAAGTACTGTTCCACTTTCTTTAATAATTAAATTAGTACTTATTAATTAATTCAATCATTTCTGTATTGAAAGGTTGAATTAGATGTAAAATATACTGTATATATAAACTTCACTTTATTTGTTCTACTTTCAGCTGCTTTGATGTGACTGTTACCCTAATTTCCCAAACAAATATTCTAAAGGCAAAAATATCTCAAATAATATGGAATATTTTCAATTTTCAGTTGAAAACAGTTTGATCATCCCTTTCCAATAGTTGGAAAAAAAAAACAATTTTCCAAATTCAATATTTTTGAATCTGTTGCTTTTTAAATTACAATATAAAAATGTTGTGATTGTCTACTTCTGCCCTTATTGGCTGAAAGTTCGATCAAGTGTCCCTTTGCTCTATTGGTATCGTCTATTATACCAACATTTTTATATTGAATTTAAAAGGCTACGCATGTAAAAATATTGAATGTATAACGTTTATTTTTCATTCAAATTAATAACAATATCAAACTGTATGTAAACAAATAATTTTATTTGAAAATCTTGTTGATAAATGTGAATGTAACCTAATGGTAAGCTAGCTTAGCTAGTGGCTAATAGTACTAGCTTGGTTCATCTTTGGTATCAAAGGTTTCACTTTAATAACCAAAACAACATGACTCGTCTCACTAGTATAAACGTGAAGTAAACTAACAGCAAACCAGGGAGTTCTTCAAAGTAAAAGCTCGCCCACTTCTAGTCACATGGCTTTTGTTTTGATCTGGTCTCCAAGCAAACACTCGGGTCTCTGAGCGACTCGTCCATGTCTGGAGTTCAGAACTACGAACCTCACCGCAACTCCTCACCGTCGACGACTACACACTCCCAGCAAACGGCACATGAGATCCAGGGATTTGAACCTTCGTCCTTCAAGAGTCATTGGGAGCTTGTGTACGTTCACAAGTTGCTCTTAACGCGACAAAACACCCGGCTTACACAACAAGAACACACTGTGAAAGGGTCTCAGTGTCAAACAGATGAATGAAGTCAGTTAAAAGTGGGAGATGGTTGAATATTTATGAGGTAGAAAGTCAACACACACACACACACACAAACAGACCTGTGTTGGTGCGGCTGCAGGAACACACACAGCCGGAGAGCAGAGGTAGACGAGAGCGATCAAGCAGGCGGCAGCTCCCATTTTCTGCTTCCAAACTTCCCTTCAGGATCCCAGACTGCAGGGCGAGAACTGAACCCGGCTCTGCCTCACACACTCTCCTCCCACTTCTGACACACACACACAGAAGCTGCAGACTCAACATGTTTCTAATAAAACAGACTTCTGCTGCTCTACAACAGGAAACAAACACTTCCACTGATTGTGTTTTCACCGTCTGAAGGAAACCACAGCAGAGCGGAGTCTCTCGCACCGTTGACCAGGTTTAACTTCAACAAGAAGTCGTAAAACCTACTAAATAACTAGATTGACTCAAATGACAAATGTATATCCAGTTCAAATCCTTGAAAACTTCAACAATCATTATCGTGCTAATGGCTACATTAGAAATAATACGAGTTGGTCGAGGAAGACTGAAGGTAATTGAAAAAAAAAAAAAAAAAGACCCCAAAATTTGCAAAATGGAAAAGTTTATTATTTATGATCCCTTTTACAACCTTTGAACACCTGTTTGGTCCAGTTGACGGTCCATACGAGCAGACAAGATGATGGTTTTAGAGAATCTTTGAAACGTCTGGTCTTATCGGCCGAGGACGGTGGCCAGGAGGGCCATCCGGATGTACATGCCGTTCTCCGCCTGACGGAAGTACGCCGCCCGCGGGTCAGTGTCCACCTCGGGGCTGCACAGGGTAGAAGAACGTCGTGAACGTACGCCCTCACGGATCTGAGCGGCACCAGAGGCTCACCTGATCTCGTTGACGCGTGGAAGCGGGTGCATCACCACCATCTTCTTCTTGGCTCCCGTCATGATGTGCGGCGTGAGGATGAACTGCCCGAAACACTGACACACAACGACAGAAGTCATGTGATGTCTTTGCACGATAACAACATGATTCATGTTCATCGGAACCTCATGCTCTTCACATGTACAGTGAGCGCTCTGGTTCGGAGGATCTTTGACACTCACAGACTTGTACTCGTCCTCAGAGGAGAACCTTTCCTTCTGGATCCTGGTCATGTAGAGGACGTCTGTGTCCGGCAGAGCCTCCTCGATGCTCTCGAACTCCTCCTGTGACGCATCAGAGGGTCAGGTTTTTTAGGTTTTTTTTTAGGTCAAATATTCAGATGGAAAAGTTTATTTTATTTTCTCTTTAAGCATTTATTGAAACTTGTTTTATTGGCAGTAAGTAAGTAAGTAATTTTTATTTATATAGCGCTTTTCCAGACCAGGGTCACAAAGCGCTTAAACAATCAAAACAATATTCAATAAAGTATATACTTTAAAGATCAAGATAAAACTGAAAACACAACAGGAGTTCCAGAAAATCAAGGAAAAGCCTGAACAAATAGAAACGTCTTAAGATGTTTCTTAAAGGAGTCAGTAGACTCCATCAAGGTCAAAGGTGAGGCTGGATGTCAAGTACCTGTTTGATCCCTTTGGAGGCCACAAAGTTGATGATCTCATTGGGCATGTGCAGGTTTTTGGGGGCGACGTATCTCAGCGTGATGCGATACTGAGTGAGCAGTTTGGCCAGCGAGTGGACGGTGCGTCCGTGCTTCAGATCGCCGACCATCGTGATCTACGGACAGACGACGGATCATAAGAGCAGACGCTCCAAGAGAGGGGGGAGTCTCACCGCCGCCGCCCTCCTCCTCACCGTCATGCCGTTGACCGTGCCTAGCTCCTCGCGGATGGTGAAGACGTCCAGCAGAGCCTGCGTGGGATGTTCCCCGACGCCGTCTCCGGCGTTGATCACCGGCTTGCGACAGTGACGAGACGCCGTCTGAAAGGAAGTGACATCGCGATTGGAAATATCTTCAAGCGAAGTGGAGGACCTGACGGTAGGTGGCTTCACCTCCACGGCGCCCGGCGTCGGGTGTCGCAGCACCAGCACGTCGGCGTAGCAGCTCATGGTCTGGACCGAGTCAGCAAGAGACTCGCCCTTCTGGCTGGACGACGTGGAGTCGCTGAAGTGGACCACGGACCCGCCCAGGCGATGCATGGCCGCCGAGAAGGAGCTGCTGGTGCGAGTACTGACCTCGTAGAACATGGACGCCATCACCTTACCCTGGAGCGCCACAGGAAGGAGAAGAAAAGAACAGACAACAGCGGTAAAAGAAAAGTACAACAGAGGTTGCTGGTTGAACACCAGAGTCGTGTTGCTCATTTACCTTCAGGATGTCCAGACTTCTCTCCTTCTGCACCATCAGGCGAAGCGTGTGAGCCACGTTGAAAAGGTGAGACATCTGGAGGAGAGGAAGCAAGTGAGGTGTAGTAGGCATGTAAGGATGCACGTGAGGAAACATAAGGACGCCGACAATGATGCATGCTAGGAAACATGCAGGGATGCATGTGAGAAAACATGCAGGGATGCATGTGAAACATATGAGGAAACGTATGAGGAAACATGCAAGGATGCATGCCAGGAAACATACTAGGATGCATGTGAGGAAACGTATGAGGAAACATGCAAGGATGCATGTGAGGCAACGTTTGAGGAAACATACAAGGATGCATGTGAGGCAACGTATGAGGATACATGCAAGGATGCATGTGAGGCAACGTATGAGGAAACATGCAAGGATGCATGTGAGGAAATGTATGAGGAAACATGCAAAGATGCATGTAAAGAAACGTCTGAGGAAACATGCAAGAATGCATGTGAGGAAATATGCAAGGACGCATGTGAGGAAACGTATGAGGAAACATGCAAGGATGCATGTGAGGCAACGTATGAGGAAACCTGCAAGGATGCATGCCAGGAAACATACTAGGATGCATGTGAGGAAACGTATGAGGAAACATGCAAGGATGCATGTGAGGCAACGTATGAGGAAACATGCAAGGATGCATGTGAGGCAACGTATGAGGAAACATGCAAGGATGCATATAAGGAAACGTCTGAGGAAACATGCAAGAATGCATGTGAGGAAACATATGCGGAAACATGCAAGGATGCATGTGAGGCAACGTATGAGGGGACATGCAAGGATGCATGCCAGGAAACATATGAGGAAACATGCGAGTATGCATGCGAGGAAACATACAAGGATGCATGTGAGGAAACATACGAGGAAACATGCAAGGATGCATGCGAGGAAACATATGAGGAAACATGCAAGGATGCATGCGAGGAAACGTACAAGGATGCATGTAAGGATACGTATGAGGAAACATGCAAGGATGCATGCGAGGAAACAAGCAAGGATGCATGTGAGGAAACATGCAAGGATGCATTTGAGGCAACGTATGAGGGAACATGCAAGGATGCATTTGAGGCAACGTATGAGGGAACATGCAAGGGTGCATGTGAGGCAACGTATGAGGAAACATGCAAGGATGGTTTGAGGCAACGTACGAGGGAACATGCAAGGGTGCATGTGAGGCAACGTATGAGGGAACATGCAAGGGTGCATTTGAGGCAACGTATGAGGGAACATTCAAGGATGCATTTGAGGCAACGTATGAGGGAACATGCAAGGATGCATGCCAGGAAACATATGAGGAAACATGCGAGGATGCATGCCAGGAAACATACAAGGATGCATGCGAGGAAACATATGAGGAAACATGCAAGGATGCATGCGAGGAAACGTACAAGGATGCATGTAAGGAAAAGTATGAGGAAACATGCAAGGATGCATGCGAGGAAACGTATGAGGAAACATGTAAGGATGTATGTGGAGACACTGACATATGCCTTGGTCAGCATCCTTGCATGTTTCCTCACATGCATCCTTACAGGGAAAGAGTAGAGGTATACAAATACTTTGTGGAAAATAACAAGAACACATGAGGGAACCAACAAGGACACTAAAAAGAACTCTCCACATTAAAACCAGCTCTGTGGTGCCCTCACCTGCTCTTTGCTGAACTGCTTCACCGAAAGGACGTGTTGACCCACCAGCGGGTGCAACATTGGCGACACCTGCAGGTGAGACAACTGACCCGGGAGCATCTGACTGGGTCCAGACTGAGGCGACAGGAGCCGCGACAGTGGGGGCGGGTGAGTGTAGCCGTCACCAGCAGGGGGCACCACTCCAGAGGGGGGCAGGGCAACCATCTCTGCGGAGCAAACACACAACGTGTCAGTCCAAGCTCAGCCGCGGGCACATGAGAGGCTCACCTGGAGGGAGTCCTGGGTCGGACGAGCGGTGCACGCGGGGTGGCTGCAGGTAGCGGGCTTCTCCGGAGCGCCGAGGGCTCGGAGCCCGGGTCCTCACCAGACCTTCCCGAGGGGTCGTGGGCCGAGGCTGCTCTGGGGTCTGAGACAGGAGTGGGGGTTGAACAGGCAACCCTACAACAGACGACTGCTCGATAAACTTACCATGGGAGGGTCTGCAGGGGCCACGCTCACAGACCACGTCTTCACATCTTCACCATAACCAGGAGGCACCAGAACCTACAGACACCCGCGCCAGAGTGTTAGTTTCCAGACCACATGACTCTGGACGAAGTCGTAACTGCTTTCATTAGTTTTGAAACCAAAATATAAACAAACATCAGCCTTGAAAGCTGCTGGAGTCACTGTATCCTCTCGTCCTCAGTCATTGCCTGGATCTCAAAGGATTTCATAGTTTCGGAGGACGTAATGAGAGCTGCCATCTAGTGGTCGGAGGTTTGATGGCAACACGAAAATGAACAAACTGAATATTTTTTCACGTTCATCGGAAAAATAATTAAATAAATGAACCATCATAACATTAAAATATGATTTTAAATGAAAATCAATACGAATCAATACAGTGCTGTTGAATATTGATGTGAAAATAATCATCGCAATGTTTATCAATGTTTTTTTCTTTCTTACACCTATAGTAAGCAGACTAATACTACGATAAGATCAATTTTTTTACTTCCAAAACTAACAATTAAAAAGTTTTAACTATGATGCTACTACAATAAATACTTTTACAATAAGTACTACAACTGAAATTTCTTAAACAAAATACCTGTTGAACAAAAGACCAGCCGCTGTATGTACTACAAATATGTCAACAACTGTTACTTTAATCGGAACTATCGTCAGCTCACCTGTCCGTCTATGTACGCCACCTCGCCTCGCAGGACCACGCGCCGCACTTTGCCCTTCACCTTCAGACCCTGGAATGGAGTCCACTTAGATTTTGTGAACTGCATCGTCTGTGGAATCACCCACTCTTGCTCCAGATCCACCTGAGACAAGAACACCGGTCACAGTGTTAGTATGTGTCTGTGCGTGTGTCAGTGAGCGTGTGTGTGTGTGTGTGTGTGTGTGTATGTATGTGTGCGCGTGTGTGTACCTCCACATAAGTGTTCTCCTGCAATGGCAGGTTAAAGATGCGTCGAGGGTTGTCATGGAGACGCTTGATGACGTCGTCCAGAGTCAGACGTCCGTCGCTGACGGCGGTGAGCAGCAGCGGGAGCATGGTCTCCAGGCCCGGGTAGCCAGGTGGGGGGCGCGTGCTGTTCTTCTCCTCCACAGAGTGGGGCGCTGTGGAGCACATGAGGAAGAACTTGGAGCTAAAAGTCAGAAACAAAGAAAGTTGTTTCCAGTTCCTGCATCTAACCGTGGTCTGTGGCGAAGCAGTCGATGATGTCCAGGTTCTCCCATAGCGCCTCCATGTCCTCGCGGCTCCCCAGCATGGGTCGCACCTCTGCAGGTCCGCCACCGATCTTCGCCACGTTCTCCTCACACAGGAAGAGGTGATGCGGCGCCACCTCGCACGTCACCTGGATGCCCTTCTGCTTCGCGGCTCGGATGATCAGGATCTAAAAAGGAACCACTGGTCGGTCGCCTGAGCTGGAGGGGAAAGAGTCGGGCCGGTCTCACCTCCTCCTTTTTGGCCACGTGGCAAATGTGGACGGGTCGCTGGTACAGCTGCGCCACCAGCAAGATGGCCGCCACCGTCTGCTTCTCGGCGTGCGCCACGATGGGCATGTGCTTGGGCCACATCTCAAAGTGCTTCATGGACGACAAAACGTCTCACTGTGATGTTTTTGAAAGGAAGAAAAAAAAAATCGTGTCACCAACCTCCATCCACAAGGACACGTTGTCCATCTTGAGCGTGGAGTACGTGTCGTTCAGGTACATCTTCAGGCCGACGGCGTGAGCGGCGAGGCCGGGCAGCACGGCAGCGTTCTCAGACGCGGCTCCAACGTAGAGAGCGTAGTCGCAGCGACAGCCTGCTTTAGCCAGCTGAACACAGAACCGCGGTCAGACTTCTCTGAACAAACATAGGGTTTCTACTGCTTCAAGTAAGTAAGTAAGTAAAGTTATCTGTAAACGCCTTTCTAGACCAGGGTCACAAAGCGTTTTATCAAAAACAATACACAGTTAAAATATATACTTTAAAAGATCAAGGAGATCAACACACGAGTCACAGGAAATCAGGGAAAAGCACAGATAAAAATGTCTTGAACACGAGACCAACTCGATAATAATCCAAAATGATTTGGAGCCTTATACAGTTTTTATTTTTTAATAATTTAATTAAAAATGTGAAAAATGAACAAAAAGAAAGTTTTTAAATTCAACATAAAAAATATGATGGCATCATTATACAAACATTATTATATTTAATTTAAAAGGCTATGACTTAAAGTATAGTAAATTAAGAACATGTGATGTATTAGAAAATTGAGCATCAAACTATGTGTAAAAAAAAATTATTGAATTTTATTATGCAATGAAAAAAAAATGAAATCTACCTTTCAATACAGAAATATCTGAATGAAATATTTTTTATATATATTTAAATGCATTCAATTAAGTCCCAAAATTCAAAGTTTCACAATTGAAATATTAAAGTCAACCATTAAAAAAATTGATGAACATTGATCTATTATTTGCCTGATCTTTTTTCCCCCTCATGGCTAAAAACGGGACAATTCTCCTTGAAATTACTCTTTACTATGTTGTCCAAAGAAAAACCTTTGTATATGTATGCATACACGTAAACATTCATGTGTGCATGTGTCGGAGTACCTTCTGCACCAGGGCCAGCGTGCCAGGGTCAACCACGGCGGGCGACGTGTTGGGCATCGCGCACACCATGGTGATGCCTCCTGCCAGAGCGGCCGCAGTTCCTGAGGCGAAGTCTTCTTTGTGCGTCGCTCCAGGCTCCCGCAGGTGCACGTGCACGTCGATCAGACCTGGAGGACGCAGAACAACATGATGAAATCGTCATGAAACACCAGGGTTTTCAAATTTATTGCATTTGAGATTATAAAAAAAAAGCCATGACTATAAGTGTTTGCAAAAGTTACTAATGAAGTTACTAAATAAAACATTAATTGAATCTATGCTTAATTTAAGTTGGCTTAACAATGGCTTCATCACTTTATGTTATTAAAATTAAAAAAACATGCATTTAATTGTGTTTATTTAATTATTATTTAAATAATAAGGAGAACTTGATAAAGAGGAAAAAATAATCATGCATTACATTTAATTCAATATTGAAGAAAAATTGTTTAAAAAAAAAAAGAAGAAAAAATCGCAATTCAATTATTTTCCAAATTGGTTTAACTCTTATATTATTGGAATATTTCCTTTCATGAGAACGTATCTTGATTTAGCAGCACAGTGCTTTTTGTGTTGCAATAAAATGTTGGCCACTAGATGGCAGCAGTCATTACATCCTACATAGCTAAAGGAAAATTAAAAAATGCAGAAATGCACCAGCGATACCTGAGGACGAGAGGATACAGTAGACTTCAGCGGCTAAAAACAAACTAAATCAGACTTCCTACAGTATCGTAATATTAATAGTATATTGCATTTATTGTGCCTCTATCTTGTTGTAAGATTCTTGCAAATGCTAACCCTACACTACCTGCTAGCTAACAGTAGCTACATCAGCCAGAGTAATCGTGGGTCTGCCCTGTGGCCTCCTCTCTGCTGCTGGAAGATCTGCAGAATCTCATAGAAAACAGGGAACAAAAGTCTCACCAGGCAGCCGGACCAACGTCTGCGAGGTCATGCTGTCCACGTGAGTCTTCACTGGAGGACTTCTGCCGATCTGATGGAGTGCCTGCCGGAGAAACAAGGTTTGACGTAGTGCTCCTGATTATGTCGGGCCTCTGGACACCCACCTGGACGAAGAGCTTGGTGCACTTGATGTCGATGATGAGCGGGACGGAGTAGTCCACCGCCATGCGCCGGGTCCTGTAGCCTTTAGTGACGAAGGAGGAGAGACGGCGCCCCCCGCTGTTCCTCATGGAGAGGTTGATCACCAGGTCAAAGTGGTTCTCCTCTAGGTAGTCCATGATGCTGCGCTGCTTCTCCTTCGTGGGACCCTCACTGTCGTCCTCCTCGAACGGCCAGTCCACCGCCTTCACCTGCAGACAGACCAAAGATCTTCAACTCAGAATCTTGCTCCAGAGCTTCAACTTGGTTCGCTGTCGTGTGCCAGAACTTCTTGATGATTCCAGACAAATGAGGTGTTTAGATCAAGTCACCTTCACTCCGTGTTCGGTATAAAAGTCTGCAGTGCCCAGACTGGCGTAAAGGTCGTAGCCCAGAGACTCCAGCGCCTGGACGGTGGGCAGCAGCTCGCTCTTGTTCTGGACAAGCAAAGTACTTCAACAGTTGGAAAGCCAAGCTCATCATAAATAGACGTCAAAGAAAAGATGGAATCATAAGATCTTTCAATGACCGAGACTCACCTTGTAGCTGCCGATGGAAAGCAGAATGTTCTTCTTGGGGATCTTGAAGCCGGTGGACAGCATGGCCTTCAGGTACGCCTCGTAGCGGTTCTCCCCGAAACAAGCCACCTCACCGGTGCTGGTCATCTCCACTCCGAGCACCACGTCGGCACCGGCCAGGCGGGAGAAGGAAAACTGCGGCACCTGTGGAGGAGACGTGTGTCGGTGTTGCCGGTGATGCTTGGATGTGAAGAGACGTGTGAGAAGGAGAGGTGACCTTCACGCCGACGATGCCCTTCCCCGTCATCAGTCCCACCGGCTCCACATCCTCGTCCATGATGATCTGCGTCGCCAGCGCCACCAGGTCCACTCCCAGGGTTTTGGACACGAAGGGGAAGGAGCGGGAGACTCGGACGTTGCACTCGATGACCTTCAGCTGGTCGTCCTGTCGTAATAGAATATGCTCAGCAGTGTCGAGAGTTATTACAGTAACTAGATTACTTTTTGGTGATAACTAATTAAAATATTAACTAGCTTTGTAAACACTGTCATCATTTTTTATGAGTAAATGTTGAAAAACCTAATGTTAACCTTTTCTACACATGTACATCAATCGCAGTTGCGCTGTATAACCACTTGAAGGTTCGGTCTCCATTCAAACACCTCCAACCTAATCCCATCACAGCAAAAACTTTACAAAAGTTTGACAAAAACATTATTTTAGATCCACCTACAATATGTACTAAATTATAGCCGACAAGAGAAATTAAAATAACCTTAACAGTATTTTTAAGGCTGTAAGGCGCATTTAAAATTCTTTAATTCCCTTATTTCCCTTAATTATTTGAAAAATCGACATATGCCGTTTAAAGGGCACCTAATGTGAAAACTCTCTTGACTTATTCCAATGTTGTAAATGTTGAAGTCGTCCTCTTCAAAATGCAGTAGTTCATTCTTCATGACGTTGTTCTGTTGTTGTTATTACTTAATAAAGTTCTCTCCCGTCTGAAATCTCGCCAAACGAGATTACGGTTTAAATTATACATTCTGACATCACTCTGGTGCAGGTTTCCTCCCTTAGAAGCCCTAAATCAGTAAGGAACCTACATGTTAATTGTGAAAAAAAAGTAGTGAGAGTTACTTCTGCCTTAAGGCGTTTTTGTAATGTGTACATTAAGCAGCAAACCTTATTTTTAAAAGGTACAAAACGGGAGTTTTAGGGGCGAGTTTGAAATTTACGTGAGTCCTTGAATGCAACTCGTGTTTTGTGACCAATCAGAGCAGAGTGGGCGTAGTTGCTCGGACGAGACTTCTCAGCGAAAACGGCGCATCTTAAGTGCTTAAAAGCTTAAGCATATTTTCTATGTAAATATCTTTTAAATTTTAAATTAAATTTAATATTAAATTAGTTTTGTGCAAAAAGAAACACACGGATGAGTATAATAGAGCTCCTAGAACAATTGAAAAGATACTTAAATCAGCACATTAGGTGCTCTTTAAGCCACATGTATCAATTTTGGTTTTACTTACTGACCTTGAATCTGATGTTAGTACACAGTGCTCAACAATCTGTCAAATTGTTGGTGAACTACACAGCTGCACCGTGAGTCGGTGTAGTATTACTCCCTAATTGTTGTGGTATTGCTCTGCAACACTGAATGGCACAATTAGAATTTTAACATTTTAAACCCCCTTTAAATAATAATATAATATAATAATTAAAATAATAATAATAAAATAATAAAAACTTTCATCTCACTAAATGTGGCTCGTGCCTCTGATATTTTTCAAAACCTCTCAAATCTTACATTTTTCTATTATTTACACACCATTTGATGATTTCACACACAACCTCCAACCTTATAATGGCCTCAACATTTGGCTTTCTCCTTCCCTAACAAAAAAGTAACATTCCCTAGTAACTATGAGAGTAACGAGTCAATTAAAATAACCAAGTTAATTTCAAACAGTAACACTTTTGAAAACAGTGGCCCACAGGTCAGTGTCTCACCTTGGCGATCAGCTGCAGGTTGAAGGGTCCGGTCACCTGCAGCTCCTCACCGATGGCGTGAACAATGATCTTGATTCTCTCGATGGTTTTCTGATTGAGGTCCTGAGGCGGTGTGACCAGAGTGGCGTCGCCAGAGTGAACGCCGGCGTTCTCCACATGCTCAGACACCGCGATGGCCATCACAACGCCGTCACACGCCACAGCGTCCACGTCGATCTCCTGCCCGCACACAAACGCGTCAGGACTTCATCTCCTCAGCTATGGGTCGACTCACCTTGGCCTCCTGGATGAACTTGGAGATGACCACCGGATGTTCTTTGGACACAGCGATGGCGTCATTGAGGAATTTTTCCAGGTCGTCGTTTCCATAGGCCACGTTCATGGCGGCGCCGCTGAGGACGTAGGACGGCCGCACCAGACAAGGATACTCCACCGTCTCGCAGAACTTGATGGCTGACTGAAGAGGAACACGGTGAGTTTAAAATCAGACCTGAGCGACGGGAGCTCACCTCCATGTCCGAGAGCTCCTTCCACTGGGGCTGGCTGATGCCGATGGTGTCCAGCATCCTGGAGAACTTGAAGCGGTTCTCTGCGCTGTCGATGAACTCGGGCGACGTTCCCAGGATGCGACACTGCTGGCGGTGCAGCGACATGGCGATGTTGTTGGGCAGCTGCCCCCCCATGGACAGGATTATCCCCTCTGGGTTCTCCATCTCGTAGATGTCCATCACCACCTGATGAAGTCAAACATATCTCAGCTGACACTTGTTATACAGCAGAAGGCGCTGTGTCAAACAACTCTGAACAATGAAAACTCTAATCCAAGGGTCTCCAATTGGCAGGGCGGGGGCCACAAGAGTTATGTGGCTTTACTGTGAATTTAGGCCTTTTTTGTCCAATTTCACGTGCGTTTCATTTTATCTGTTGAACCCCAACTATGAATTAAAAGCAATATAATTAATAACATTCAATTCAATGACCTTTATTCCCCCTAACAATCCTTTGTTGAAAAAAAATGTCCTTTGCTCTCGAAATGTATTATTTTATATATTAAAAAGTATAGATTTACATTAAAAAAAATGAAAATAATGAAAAGAAAAAAATAAATCACAAAAAAAGTTCTTAAGGGAAATAAAGAAAATTAAATTGGAAGGAAAAACCCCAAAATAAAATAAATTACAAATGCTTCATTAAAAATAGAAATTAAGGTGTCTTTACAAATGAACAGGTTTTTTTTAATACAAAGTTTCAATATTTCAACCTAATAAATTACAATAAAATGATGAAAAATTTGTTATAAGGTATTAATTCAAAATAAAATTTAAAAATAACGATCAAACATTTGAAAAGGTACAGAAAAAACATTATTAAAAAAAGAGAGAAAAAAAATAATTATAAAAACAACCTCGAACTTTAGGTGAAAGAAATAATAAAGGAGTACAGAAAAGTGTGTTTTTAATGTCTTTTTTTAACAACATTTAAAGTGGCAGTTAATTGAAAGAGGATTTCTCACCTCAAAGGAGATCTCGTCAAAGTACAGGCGGTCGCACATGTCGTAGTCGGTGCTCACTGTCTCAGGGTTGTAGTTGACCATGATGGTCTTCAAACCCATCTGGAGTGAAGGGAGCAACGGGAGCAGCAGGTTTTAGGGCAACTACAGGATCACATATGATGGTGACGTGGAGCGATGGTCACCTTGCGCAGCTCTGTGATGCAGCCCACCGCGCACCAGTCGAACTCCACGCTGCTCCCGATGCGGTAGACGCCCGAGCCGATGACCATCACGTGCTGCTCTTGGAAGTCCAGGTCGTGTTCGCTGCCGTGGTAGGTCAGGTAGAGGTAGTTGGTGAACGCCGGCCACTCCGCCGCCACCGTGTCAATCTGCTTGACCACGGGGAGGATCGACCAATCGTGACGCAGCTTTCTCACTGCCAGCTCCGTGCTACGCAAAGAGACGAGTTTCAGAAATCATCAGAAATTCCGGATAGTGACGGAGACGCCGACTCACCTCTGCACCGCCATAGCGATCTGCTTGTCAGAGAAGCCGAGCTGTTTCGCTTTTAGCATCACATCCTGAGGCATCGTGCTCTCATCCTGAATGTTCAGAGTTCAGTTTTAGATCATTTGCATTTTGAAGACTCATTAACTTAGATTAAATTTAAATTAGACTCGCTAGAGACGGAGCCAAAATATGGACTAGTTAGGTTTAGTTGAGGTAAGTTGAGGCTTACAAAAACTTAATTCACAAGTTTGATCTTGAGAAGTTAATAATCGTAAAATAACTCAATTGAACAGCGATGAAAAATGATCTGATCCTCAGTCAGAATAAATAAAAAATTAAATAAACAGATTTTAAATCCAAGTATAAAAAACAATAAGATGTGAGAAAAATATAAAAGTGAAAATGGAGAAATGTTCAATGATGACAAAGAATTCAAAGGTAAAGAAAAGAACGAAAAAACTACATATGACCAATTAGTTAAAATAAGTCAATTTACAGTCATGTCGAACAAAACCAGCTAAAGTTAAAGATTCAAAGCTCAGAAAATCATCCTACAAGTACAAATAATAATAAAAAAAAAACATTAAAAAACATTGAAATAGGGATATTGGAAACCCAAGCTGTCTCACCTGGTTGTAGGTCTCTAGCAGGTGCTCGTGGTCGGCGATGTTCTTCATCTTGTAGAGGAACCAGCGGTCGATCTTGGTCAGGTTGTACAGCTGATCCACGGTGTAGCCGGCTCTCAAGGCCGACGCCAACACGAAGATTCTCTTGTCGGTCGGTGTCTGCAGCTCCTGAGGGAACAAAGAGTTGACGCCTTCTGGACTCTTCTGGGATCACACTCACAGAATCGCACCTTTTCCGACACAGGTTTGATGGTGTGG
Organism: Callionymus lyra; assembly: GCF_982586985.1. NCBI lineage: Eukaryota > Metazoa > Chordata > Actinopteri > Syngnathiformes > Callionymidae > Callionymus > Callionymus lyra. The sequence goes on along the minus strand of NC_141830.1, from coordinate 24,232,719 downwards.
TCGAACCCCACGCAGTTCTCGTCCACCATCCTTAGGGCCTTCTGGAAAGCCTCCTCAAAGCTGCGGCCGATCGCCATCACCTCGCCTGCCGGGAGATTGCGATCAAAAGGCTGAAAGCGGCAAAGACTAAAATCTCTGAAACTGGTTCTCACCGACGCTCTTCATGGAGCTGCCGATCTTGGTGGAGACGCGCAGGAACTTGCTGAGATCCCAGCGCGGCACCTTCACCACGCAGTAGTCCAAACTGGGCTCAAAGTTGGCCGTTGTCGAGTTGGTGACTGAATTCCTGCAGAAGTAAAGAGTTTATAATGTGGGAAGTCTTGTGGGGATATCTCTAGATTTATCTTCCTCCAGAAAGACGTACTTGAGTTGTGGCAGCGGGATTCCCAGACCCAGTTTGGCGGCCACGTAAGCCAGTGGGTATCCAGTGGCTTTGCTGGCCAGAGCCGAGCTCCGGGACAGCCGGGCGTTGACCTCGATGATGTAATACTGAAACAAACGACGTTAGACGCGGTTGGTTCTGAACGCATCGTTGCGGATTCTCACCTGCTCAGACTCAGGGTTGAGCGCATACTGGATGTTGCACTCTCCCACTATACCGAGGTGCCGGATGACCTTGATGGCCGTGTTCCTCAACATGTTGTACTCGCGATCGTTGAGCGTTTGACTCGGCGCCACGACAATCGACTCTCCGGTGTGGATGCCCAGGGGGTCGATGTTCTCCATGTTGCACACCTGAGAGGGAACACGAGCAGGTGAAGGAAACAAGGTTTCGTCTGATCACACGCCAGTTCAATTTACCGTGACACAGTTGTCGTAAGCGTCTCGCACCACCTCGTACTCAATCTCCTTCCAGCCCTTCAGGGACTTGTCCACCAGCACCTGAGATGTGTGGGCGAAGGCAGAGGTCACCAGAGAGGTCAGCTCTTCGCGATTGTTGGCGAAGCCAGATCCCAGACCTCCCAGAGCGAAGGCAGCGCGCACCAGCACCGGATAGCCTAGACGCTCTGCTGCTGCCACTGCCTGGAGGCAAGAAGTACGACACGAGGTTAGGCTTGCTACAGTAGCCGGATAATCTCAAATCCTTCAGGAGTGTGTGATCCTGAAGATCCTCATGGCCAAATGAATATAAAAGCACGTTTGAGTTATTTTGGTATCAATATTTACTTAAATACTTACCAAATATTAACATCCTGAACAAATAATACATATTTAGTCGGAAATAAAAAAATAAGGAAAAGTTTATACAGTGAATTTCCAAGACATTTTCTTAATTTTTTAGTTATAGAATGAGATTTTAAAATGGGTTTTAATTTGCTCTAAATAAAATTTACTTTTTGGAATGATTTACTCAATAACACCCAAGTTCTTTCAAATCTGTTATGGGCATTTAAACAATCTCCGACAGCCTCACCTGCTCCACAGACAGCGCTGCCTCACTTGGAGCCACATGCTCATTGATCTCCTCCATTTTCTCCACGAAGATCTTCCGGTCCTCCGTCATCTCGATGGAAGCCACTGGAGTACCCAGAACCTTGACATTGTACTTCTCCAGGACGCCCAGTTTGGTCAGGTCCACGCCGCAGTTCAGCGCCGTCTGACCCCCGAAGGTCAGCAAGACGCCGTCTGGACGCTCGTTCTTTATCACCTGCAGTCCAGATCACAAGAAAATATGCACAAATTCTCATCAGGCAGCGCTAAAGGTCATAAACGTAGACATTCGTTTTGGGCTGTGTATTCATTAATTTGTTACTTATTAGTATATTTTTGCACTGGAAATCATTAATTATTTCTGTTATTAAATTTAGTAAAGCTGAAAAATGTATTATTCATTATTCAAAATGAAGGTATTGGTACAAGTTATATTTGTCATCAATATCGAGCCCTAAATGTCAAAGACAAACAGAAGTATTGGGCAGCAGTACTTATAAACCATTAAGAGTGGGGCGCTCATTCATTCATGAGAGACTCAAAGTAGAACTGCTCCTCCACATGGAAAAAAAAGCTGATTGATGTGGCTCATGCACTTTTTTAGGATGACTCCTTCAAAAGGTTCTAGAGGAACAACCTTGTGTTCTCCCAGAAGGATTTAAGATGTTTTTTCAAGTAGTTTAGATACAAGTGACAGTATTATTGAAGAAATATCAGGAGAGACATTGAGTTTTCTTCAACTAAATCAGTCATTGTTACTTGAGGTAAGAGTACTAGAGATTCATGATATACTAACAATTCTCACTTCTGTGACTCAACTGTCCTCACCTGAGTGACGTAATCCGGTGTGATGGGCAGGAAGTAGACCTTGTCCGCAAGGCCTTTGGAGGTCTGGACGGTGGCGATGTTGGGGTTGATCAGCACCGTCTGGACGTTCTCCTCCTTCAGAGCTTTAATAGCCTGAGAACACCGTTGAGTCTCAGAGGTCACACACACGATACACCATCTGACCAAAACATCCAGTTCTGACGAACCTGTGACCCAGAGTAGTCAAACTCTCCAGCCTGTCCTATTGAGAGACCGCCAGAGCCCAGGATCAGAACTTTCTTGGGCCGCGTCACCTCCTCTGGCTTTGGGGACGCGGGGTAGGTGAGGTGCTCCAACAAACGCTCTTTCACTGGACACAGAAAAAGTGGTAGAAGTAGTTATAGTAGCAGCAGTAGTATTAGTTGCAGTAGCAACAGCCGTAGTACTACTAGTAGCAGTGCTAGAAGTAATAGAAGTAATAGTAGTAGCAGTTGGTGGAGCTATATTAGTAGAACTATTATAAACAGTGGTAAAAGTAAAGAAGTAGTAACAGGAGTATTTGTTGCAGGAGCTAGGGTAGTAGTATTAGTAGTAGTGGTAGAAGTAATGATAGTAGTGGTGGTGGCGGTAGCAGTAGGAGTAGTCTTAGTTCCAGGACCAACAGTAGTACTAGTAGTACCTGTGGTATAAGCAATAGAAATAGTAGTATTATCAGTAGTAGTAATATTAGTAGCAGCAGTGGTATTAGTTGCAGGAGTAATAGTAGTAATAGTACTTTTTAGTGGTAGAAATAGTTAGAGGTAATGAAAGAAGCAGTATTATTAGTTGTAGTACCAATAGCCGTTGCAGTGGTAGAAGTAATGGCATACAAGTAGTAATGGTAGTAGCAGAAGAATTAGTTGCAGGAGCAAAAGTAGTAGTACTAGTAGAAGTAGTAATGGTAGTGGTAGAAGAAATACAAGTAGTACTAGTTGTAGTGGTTGACGCAATGATAGTAGTAGCAGTAGTATAAAATACTGGAACAATCGTAGTAGTTCCAGTATCAGTGGTAGAAGTAATCATAATAGTATCAGAAGTACATTGCAGGAGCTATAGTAGTAGTATTATATAAACAGTGGCAAAGGTAATGATAGTAGTGGTAGTATTAGAAGTAGCAGCGCCAGTACGACATGCATGGAACTTGTTACCAGTTTTGCCAGGTTTGCCGGCCCTGTGGTCTCTGGCGGTGTCCAGGAAGACGTCGAACAGACCGACCAGGTCCGTGGGTCCGGCCATGTGCTCGGGGTGGAACTGAACACTGGTCCCAGCACACAGATGATGACGACACATGGCAAGAAGTAGAGTGATCGACATGCTGGGCAGCTTTACTACCTGAACAGAGGGTGCTCCCTGTGCACGATCCCTTCGTTGGTGTGGTCGTTGGCGTTGGTGAAGAGGACGTCCCAGTCGGGCGGCAGGGTGTTGGGGTCAACGGCGAAACCGTGGTTCTGACTGGTGATGTAGCAGCGCCCGGTGCCCTGGTGGATGCAGGGCTGGTTGTGGCCGCGGTTACCGTACCTGCGATGAACAGATGGAGCTTAAACTAAAACACTTTTTCAAGTTTAAGCCATGAAGTACAAATGTTTTAGATGTAGACAGTAGTGCAAACATGCCATCAAACTAAACGATTGCTGCTGTGTAAGCCAGTCGGGGATGATTACAGCTTGTGAATTCTTGGGGTGGGAAAAACTGCCGTGACCGTCTCACGAGTGATAGCGGCGTCTTGGTGGGAAGAAGGAAAACTTTCCCACATGACTCCGAGTGTTTGTTCAGGATCATGTAAAACATGGCATTGGAGCAGATGACACAGATAACACTCATGAGAACTGACTTCATCTTGAAGGTCTTGGCTCCGACGACCAGCGACATCAGCTGGTGGCCGAGGCAGATCCCGAAGACGGGTTTGGGCCGATCCACGCAGACCACCTTCTTCACGTTGTCGACGGTCGCCTGGCAATGCTGCGGATCCCCCGGACCGTTGCTGATGAACAGACCGTCGAAGTCTGGCAGACAAACATGTTTATGATCTCGTCAGTTCTCGTTCCAGTCCTGGTACTGACCCGTCACATCCAGCGGGTGGTCCCATGGTACCACTGTGACCCGCGCGCCTCTCTCCGCCAGGCAGCGGATCTGGTTGTACTTGATTCCACAGTCGATGACGGTGATCCTCAGATCCCCACTGGGATTGAACACCCGAGGCTCCTGCGGGGAGTTCAGATTATTTAGGGGTCCCACCTGGTCAGTGTGGAGTCATGACAGTTCACCTTCATGGAGACCTCCTGGACCAGGTTCCTCTGGTCCGGGTGGTCGAAAGGGACACTGGGTTCAGGGGTTCCGTCCACCACCAGCTTCCCCAACATGGTTCCCTTCTCGCGGATCTTCTTGGTCAGACAACGAGTGTCCACACCTGGAGAGTATTTCATGAATGAATGAAGTTTTAATGCAGATGTTTAAAAACGAAATAAATGATCATCGCAACTGAGAAACTAAATAAAATAACAATAATAGTTCAAACTAGCTTCACTTATTAAACATCAAGTGTCATGAAATGTCTTTATTTTGATATCCAAAAATAAATGAATACATTTAACACTGAAAATTCTAAAACTCATGCGATTAACTTCATAAAAAGTCTAATGTCCGACTGACCCTGTAACCCGGGGACGCCTTGCTCCCGCAACCACTGGTCCAGAGACTTGGCGGCGCTCCAGTGGCTCGGATTGTCGGACAGTTCTCCGATGATCAGAGCGGCGGCGTGGATCTTCGACGACTCGAACCACTGAGCAAGGAAATCAATTATTAAAGAAGCACTCGGTCCTGGTGACGCAGAAGACGACGACCTCGACAGTCGAGCAGCAGCACAACTTCCGTTCTTCATTGTATTTAACCCTCGTGTCATCTCAGGGTCAATGTAACCCGAAAACACATGTGTTTGTGGTATCCCTTGTGTTTCATTTGGGTCAACCTCCCTGGCTTCCATAAATACAAACGCAGTGGTGGAGGTCATTCATCTTGACCCAGACAACACAAGGGATACCACAAACACATTTTTTCGGGTCGGCTTGACCCTGAGATAAGGTTTAAAGCTCAATGTCCACCTCAGTTCTCTGGTCTGTCCCCTCCCACCCCCATTTTCAAATGTACTTTTTTGAAATTGAAAGGTTTTGTTGCGACTTCCATCTTGGTGACGACTGCTTACATACACGACAAACGAATGAAAATGTCTCACCTTGCTGAGTCCAAACTCTCCATCCTCGTCTGCAGGAACACCGTAGTTACCGACCAGAGGGTAGGTGAGCGTCAGCAGCTGGCAGCGGTACGAGGGGTCCGTCAGGGCCTCTGGGTAGCCCACCATGCCAGTCTGGAACACTGAAACCGCATGAGCTCATTACAGTCCTGAGTCTCCTCGACAAATGCAGTGAACAAAAGCTCTTAAAGATCAACTATTGTGTTGATTTGTGTTGATTTAAGTGTGTGTTAAAGTGTTGTTGGACTTTATTGTACTCAGTGTCTCTTTGTACAAAACTCTCCATTTATTGAAATATTTACATTGACCTTAAGCCCCACCCCCTGAAAACATTCAATCTTGTTTACCATAACCACACCCACTTTGATTTAATTGGTCAAACATGGAGGTTTGTCACCATGTCATCAGTCCATGAAGCCTCCACCTTGTAGTATAAACAAAGTGGGGTGTGATTACAGTTGGCTGGAGGAGGAGTGAAGCCATTGTTACGTCATAACAGACTCCGCTCTCGTAACCTCTCATTCGCCCAGATTTCAGAGCAACTTTAGAAATAAATAAATCGAAAACATGGTCATGATGAAGGACTTACTGCATCTTGGCGAGGAAGACATTGGAAACATTTGAGTGAGTCAGGAAAGTTTAAAATGAGTTGAGCTTTAAGATGTCAAAACGGTATCTTTACATTTAATAAAAGTTTTAAAGCTTGCACTTGGAGTTAAAACACAAAATATGTTGATCTTTTCAGCCACAAAAAGGCACAGTTTTTTCTCCTACTCAACAGGTTCCATTCCTACCTTGAAACCGCAAGTCGACTAACATCACTGAAGTTTGTTGCTACAATTTTACAGTTGTAACCTCATACACAAAGACAGATTTATGACACTTAAATGCAAGTACAGTATCCAAAAGGACATACGTCATTTTTTTGATAGACAACGAGCATCCTTTAATTGTACGCTTTTTTTTTTCTTTTTTTTTTTAAAGGTACTGACCACTGCCTCAAGACGAGCGGGAAACATCTGGATGACACAAATAGTCACTACACACTTCGTGTTTTGGACGCAAAACTATGAAAAGGTGCACACATCACCATCTGGTGTTCATCAAAACCCTTGAAGAAGATGCGTCACACAGTTCCACTTAAACGAGGAAGATGGATGTCGTTAAACATGCGTGCGTTGGCGTCAATTATGACGTCAAGAGTTTACGAAACACCTGCTTGACAAACATTTTTAGTCATTTTTGGACAGGAAAAAAAAAACTCACCGACTTCTCCCGACACCGAGGAAGTCGCCCCGAAAATCCGCCCTCGGAACCGGGACCCGTCCTCCAGAATTAACGTCGCCATGCTCATCCTCAGCCGGGACAGCTAATGCTAACCAGAGGTGCGGGTGTCGCTGCTACAGCCGGTGAGTCTCCACGTGAAACTCTGGGTGCGCGCACGCAGATGTTTCAAAGTCACGAAGATCCGGCCCAAACTAGATCCGAGCGAACGCTTCGGTTCCCGTAGCGTTTCGCGAGAGTCCAGTGTCAACGCGGGGTAGAAAAGAATGACGTTTGATGGTGTTTTAAGAGGAGCTTCTGTCTGGAGGGAGGAGAGAAAGTGTTCCACACACGCCGGCAGCAGTGTGGAAGTCGCTGCCCGCATCTACCGCCAATTATGACGTGAACCGGAGCCGCTTCCGGTTCGGATTTAAAAAATAAAACTTTGGCAGTACATGTCAAAGTGTGAGCTAAAAAAAGTTTTTTGTTGTAGAAATGGTATACAGAATAGTGTTGACGAGTTATTCACTGCACGTGCGTTATTATTAAATTATTTTATTTTATTTATAAAAGTACATACTCAGGTGAAATACAAAAAAAACGTTGTCAGAATTGAACTACACCAACTTTTAATAAAGAACTACATTCTGGTTCTTACTTTCAGAGCTATTCATGGTCAGGCTCCTCCTTACATCACTGATTTGATCAAGCCGTACACCCCAGCTCGGGCTCTGAGGTCTGTGGATCAGAATCTACTTATGGTTCCACGCACACGGCTCAGGGCCAGAGGAGAGAAATCTTTTCAGGCTGTTGCTCCTAAGCTTTGGAACGATCTTCCTCTCTCTTTACGCTTGATGGAGTCTACTGACTCCTTTAAGAAACATCTTAAGACGTTTCTATTTGTTCAGGCTTTTCCTTGATTTTCTGGAACTCCCGTGTTGTTCTCAGTATTATCTTGATCTTTAAAGTATGTACTTTTTTTAAATATTGTTTTGATTGTTTAAGCGCTTTGTGACCCTGGTCTCGAAAAGCGCTATATGAATAAATATAACTTACTTACTTACTTACATACGATAAATGCATTGCGCGTGTGTTATTGTCTGAACATCACAACCCAGATGTCCCACGTTATTGAACGCAGCAGCAGCCTCCTCCTCGCGTCATCGGTAGCTAAGGAGATAGGGTTATGTTTACAAAGATGTCGCCCGTGCTAGCTCGCTGACCGCCCGCCTGCGGGGCGACTGTCGAACCCAACAAGTGGAGATCAAATATAGCACAAGAAGGGATTCTTCCGCACACGAGCTTCCTGTCAACTTCCACAATAATGCAACTGAAACACCTAAAGACACTCTTGAGCCCGCAGGTAAATCGGTATATTAGCTCTCGCTAGCTGTTGCTACGTAACAAAGTTTAAAGTGTAATGATGTGTAAAAACATGTAGTTAATATTGCTTCTTGCGCAGTAGCACGTTGAACATGCTCCATTCATACTTGACTCGGATATTGTTGTTTACTTGTCGTTGCGAAAAGGTTTTTTTTTCGCAGAAAGGTAATGTTTTATTTTGTTCTGCAGGAGGGTTCGGCCAAAGTGACGTGCATGGCCTGGGCTCCAAACAACACAAAATTCGCCGTTTGCACTGTGGATCGAGTCGTGCTGCTGTATGACGAGCAGGGAGAGCGAAGGGACAAGTTCTCCACCAAACCTGTGGACGCCAAGGTGGGATGAAGAGACACATTTTCGACTAAGTACTCGCTCTTTTTATGAAGAAAGCACTTAAGAAAAGTGGTTGTTTTAATGCCACATTTATTATAAATCGACCCCATTACGTTAATTCCTACCAAGTAGACAGTTTTCTAATGTCAGATTAATTCAAAAATACTATTGTAAAGTAGAAACAACTATAGTTTTTTTTTTAGAAACCCTTATTAGTCCCGCGAGGGGAAATTCAGCCATTCACACATACTGATGGGAGTAGGCTGCACACTTGCACCATCAGGATGTAAATAAGTATACTATTTGTAAAGCGCTTTTCTAGACCAGGGTCACAAAGCACTTAAACAATCAAAACAATACCCAATAAAATATATGCTTCAAAGACAAGACACTACCGAGACAAACACAGAAGTCTCAGAGAATCAAGGAAAAGCCTGCACGAATAAAAGTGTCTTAAGATGTTTCTTGAAGGAGTCAGTAGATCATCAAACACAGAGGAAGATCGTTCCAAAGCTTAGGAGCAACAGCCTGGAAGGATTTATCTCCTCTGGTCCTGAAACATGTTCAGGAACCATCAGATTCTGATCCATAGACCTCAGAGCCCGAGCTGGGTTGTAAGTATAAATCAGATCACTGATGGAAAGAGGAGGCTGACCATGAATAGTTCTAAAAGTAAGAACCAGAATTTTAAAGTTGATCCTGAAAGAAACTGTGGTGAGTTTTAGGAATCGGAGAAATGTGAGTTCTTCTACTAGAGCGAGTCAGAATTCTTACTGCAGAGTTTTGTATGAGCTGCAGGCGAGACAGATCCTTCTTGTTAACCCAGGAAAACAAACTACTTTCTGCTACTTTGTCTGCTCAGTATGGAAAACAGAGCTACGTTGTCACAGCCATGGCCTTCTCCCCGGACTCCACCAAAATCGCTGTCGGACAGTCAGACAATATCATCTTTGTCTACAGAATCGGAGAAGAATGGTAAAGATAAGAAGTTGATGTCACGTTAAAAACCTGTACATGTCTTGATGTGTCGAGTGTCTTCTGCAGGGGCGACAAGAAGGCCATCTGCAACAAGTTTGTCCAGACGGTACGTGATGATCTGTTAATGTGTCAGTTAACTGGAAACTCTGAATTTGAAGTAACAAAAAAATAACAACTTTTAACAGAGCTCTGTGACGTGTCTGCTGTGGCCGTCGGAACATGCCGTTGTGTTTGGATTAGTCGAAGGAAAGGTGAGTCAAGACGATCCTTCTCAGTGTTTGTTTATCTCTGCAGGTAACACATTTTATTAATTTTCTTTTTAAAGTTTTTTTTCCAATTAACAGACATAAATCTTTCACATCCTTCCCTTGTGGGCCGTTTTAAGTTAATAGGAGTATGAAATCCAATGTCAAATTGAAAAATAAAAAATTGGTTTATTTAAAAATGGCAATGTAAATAAAATGATTCACCTTGTGGTTCACCAGACCTGTGCAAAGTCTGGCCCTCTAACTTTATTCATGTGGACCTCATAAGGTCAAAGATCCTGTAGAAACTAATAGTTTTTATTTTATATTTATTCGTGTTATTCATTTCTAGTCCCTAAATATGACTATAGGGTTTTGTTCTTCACTTTTGTAATTTTTGCTAGTATTTATTGCCTCAAATTTTTTTTAAGTTTAATATATTTAGAAAAAAAAGTGTTTTTATATGAGATTTAAAGACAATCTCAAGTTATACAAGTACAATATTGCTATCGCACAGCAGATAACTGTTCACACTGAGTCCGGTTCTGCTTGAGGTTTCTGCCTGTTGATAGGGAGCTTTTCCTCACCACTGGGATCTGCTTTTGTTTAAAACTGTTTAGTATCTTTTGGGGGGAAATATTCTCAACACAAATTAATTTGTTAATTTTGTACACAGCGTGAACACTTATAATCTTTAGTGGGTCACTTCCCATCATCCCTTGGGTGAGAGTCCTCACCCACATGTACCCGCTACAACCTATCACTTCTTGCCCACAAGTTTTACTGTATCAGATGAGTTAGATTTTATACTTTTCGTTCTTTATTTCTTGCTTTACGGCCCCTCACAACACACACTGAATAAAATGTGGACCCTCAAGAAAGATCATATTTAATAAATAAAGTTGTTTAAAAACTGGTTAAATATGAACCTTTAGCTTGTTTATTTGATATGAATGAAACTTTGACAGAAGGTATTTCTGAAAAAAGATTTCTTTGGATATTTACCTTTTTTTTCCTGGTAAAAATTTAACAAAAATTGTATTCATTCCCATGATTTTTGAGTGATAACCACAGATGCATAATGTTCCTCTGCCCAATGAACAGGTCCGACTGGCCAACACTCAGACAAATAAGTCGTCCACCATCTATGGCACAGAGTCCTGTGTCGTCTCACTGGCGTCCAAGTAAGTTTAGTCGAAGCAACACTAGATCGTGGAAACCATTCATGATATAAAGTCGGTTTCCTATTGCTAATCTCGAAATTGTATTGTTTTTTCTCCCTTAGCGTCTCAGGAAAAGGAATCCTGTCCGGTCATGACAACGGCACAGTGGTGCGTTACTTCTTTGACGACGAAGGCTCCGGAGAGTCTCAGGTATGAACACCAGATGGATTTCATAGGCTTTATTATAGAAGGAAGAAAATGTATTTCTTTGTATTTACAGCCCAGTTTTAGGAGTCTCTCTCTTCTCCTTTCGTTGCTATACAGTTTCCCACTTTCTATAACTTTTAACTATATTATGTTGAAGTTTTCAAACTGTTCATCTACGACTAGGGTCTGTAAAATCAACCTTTTCTCTGAAATCATTTTAAATATTGATCTACACTCTGCAAGTATTGCATGTTTTTTTTAAAGAATGGGTTTAACTTAAACTTTTGCTGTGTCTCAAATCGCATACTTCTCTTAGAGTCTAGATTAAACAGACTCTAAGACTTTAGTCTAAGACTTGGACAGCTCCTGGGATTGTTTGACGGTCAAGCCCACACCCAATCTGTCGTGCGCGGATATTTTGCTTATTGCGGTAATGCTGTCTCCAGCAGGATTCTTGAGCATGAAACCAAAATAATGTCCCTTTATATGAAATAAGAACAATTGTTTAGTATTTTTCGTGAAGAAACACAGAGTTTGTCATTAATGAAACTGACAGGAATACACTCGGGACCTTCATACTTTCACAATAAAAGCGCTTTGAAATGGCTCCTATTAATCTCAATTTCTGCTGTTCTTAAATTATTTCATTAAAATGCCACTTCCGTTTGGCGTTTTTTAAGATGAAATGGACAGTGTAGACTGGACCTACCCACATAAAGAATATACTCAGGAGGTTTCATGGGATTCTAACAGATACTTTCACGATAAAAGCTATTTGAAAAGTGTCCAATGAATCGGAATTTAATATTTTAAAATCCTTGGATAGAAAATAACCTTATTTTGGCAGCTGTGAAACTGAAGTAGACTGATTTAAATTCCGTGAACTTTTTTTTTTTTTTAACGAAAGATAAAAAAAAAAAGGTTTTATAATGAATATTCAAAATCCTGCTGTTGAGGCATCACCGTAAGAATGCGCGCACGGTAGATTTCCCCGGCTCCAGGGCACCGGGTGCGGGCTTGACTGAACAACCCTCATAAATACACGTTTCGTTTACCAGTTCAATGTGAATATTTTATATATAAATACATAAGCGTAGTCAGGTTTCACGTCGTTAACCTTTATTATCCCGTTCGCGCAGCACTATGGACAGCTGGGGATATAGCTCAGTGGTAGAGCGCATGCTTTGCATGTATGAGGCCCCGGGTTCGATCCCCGGTATCTCCACTCTTTTTTATTTTTATTTTTAAACTGTATTAAATCGTAAACGGAACTTGCCGAATTTAATGTTTCGGCGTAAACTTGGGATTTTTAACATTTTAACGCTGTTCATTTTAGCATCACTTTTCGACCTTCCGTGTCGCTTAATGTCATTATATTTTACGCTCTGAGCGAAGAAGAAATTAATAAAATACGTGTTAGATCTATATTTAAAATCTTAAAATGAAACAGAAATTGATTATTGGTGTAGTTTATTATTTAACACAAAATGATCAGAAACATTTCTGCAAGATCACACACAATATTTTGTATGGTTGTCAATTATACAGTCATGTCTTCACTGTATTCTGTGACAAGAAAAAAAAGGTCTATACGTGTCACAGGGAAAGCTGCTCATGCATCCATGCCCACCTTTTGCTCTGGCCTGGGGTGCAAACGGCATCATGGTGGGAGGCTGCGACAAGAAGATCGTGGCCTACAGCAGGGAAGGTCGGATCCTGCAGACCTTCGATCACAGCAGGGACCGAACAGAGAAGGAGTTCACCGTGGCCGCCACCAGCCCCAGCGGCCAGTCGGTGGTGTTCGGCAGCTACGACAGGTCCTGTTCCATCATTGGCCCCGTGTGGGTGTCAAGTCTTTTGTGCGTGACACTGCTGCTTCCTCCAGGCTGCGGGTCTATAACTGGGCTCCAAGGAGAGGAGTGTGGGATGTAGCCAAACCTAAAGAAATTGTCAACCTGTACACCATCACCTGTCTGGCTTGGAAGAAGGACGGATCACGACTCTGTGCTGTAAGTGGTCACCGCCGTTAGTGCCTGTGTTGTGTACGTCAAGAAGATAAATACTGTTCTCAACTTGTACTACTTGCGGTGACAGGGTACCTTGTGTGGCGGGGTGGAGTTATTTGACTGCTGCCTGCGGCGGACCATCTACAAGAACAAGTTTGAGATGACATATGTCGGACTGAGCCAGGTGACCCTCCGGTTTATCCAGTTCTTCAGAATCAGAAACTTTTATCGATAATTTTTTTGTGCGGTGGAATTACAGGATAAAATAAGATAAAACACAAAATCAGAAACAGAAAACAAGTACTTCTTATGTACTCAATTTAGACCAGATTACTTTTTCCTCATAGTTGAGAAAAGTTCTGATTCAATTCAAGGATCCAAGGATCCGACCGTTGATCAGACTCTTCGGTCTGAGTGACTTCCTTTATCCCAAAAAACATTTTCAATATCTGCAGGTCTTTCAACATTACTGTGACCTTTTGACCATGAAATAACAATAATTATTCTTCATTAATATACATAATATTCTAGATAGAATAGACATTTATTTCAAACGTCAAAGATGTCATTGATCAAGTGTGTGACGGGTCTTCCTCCTTCCAGGTGATCGTGAAGAATCTGTCCACGGGGACGCGGGTCGTCCTTAAGTCCTTCTACGACTATGAGATCGAGGAGGTCAAGATCATGGGGAAGGACCGTTTCCTGGTGGCTCACACGTCCAGCACTCTCCTGCTGGGTGACCTGCAGACCAACAAACTCAGTGAGGTATGACGTCACAGCTCACCTTCAAAAAACAACAACAACTTTAAATCCTTCCAGTTCTGACGTGAACATGGAAGACAAGTGGAGTGAATAATAAATCTCTGTTTTTTGATAATTGCGACAATAGCTGAGAATTTATTAATGGATAAATACAAAAGGTTTCAATGTTATTAATTGTCAGCTGTTGCAAGTTTTTTACGTGCAAATGAACAAATGTATTCAAGCGAAGTAACTTCTTATGCGTCGAAGTCTTTATAAGCCTTCTTTGTGCATTTGCTACACGTCAGGGGATGTAGCTCAGTGGTAGAGCGCGTGCTTCGCATGTATGAGGCCCCGGGTTCAATCCCCGGCATCTCCAACCCTTTTGTTCGTTCTTTCTTTTTTGCTCATACAAGAATCTCCGGAAGACTTTAAATCTTAAATAAAATTACCAGAACGTGTCATATATTTTTCCAATTCATTCCTCCGCGTAAAACAATTGTAATCGGGAGTCCAACTGCGTTTCCACCGATAAGCTCGGCGGACGTTTTCTCGTAACCGTCCAGCAGGGGTCGCTAAACCTCCACCTCTCTCTGATGTCACAGTCAGCGAACTTGATAACGAAAACAAATACGCCCATCTATTCGGTATAACTTCCAGTTTGCACGTAAAATAACATTTAAATACATTTAAATATCGTTTCTACGTAGTCGTAAATAGACCAAATAAATCACTTTTGTTGGTTCCAGGTTCCTTGGTCCGGCTCCGGCGGAAATGAAAAGTTATTTTTTGAAAACGAGTCCGTAAGTACTGCTCCTATTTTTATCATACATTTTCCTGGCCTACTGTGACTAAAACAAATAACTATATATCGTTGTAATCTAACCCTCAACCACACACGTGCAACACTTTGGTTTACAGTTTATATGTCTTTTTCCATTTTTGTTTCCTTACGCACACAAACCTTTTATCACACCTGCGTTTTTTACGTTGCTATTCAGGTGTGCATGATCTTCAATGCGGGAGAACTGAGTCTGGTGGAGTACAGCAAGAACGAGATCCTGGGATCCGTCAGGACTGAATTTATGAACCCTCACCTCATCAGGTGAACCTTTTATCTTGTTCCAATCGTATGTCTCTCTAAGCATGTATCTTCCGTTTAAAAACAAAACAATGGCTTATACTTCTCAATCCATGAGGTTGAACTGGACACACATGTAGGTCTTCTTCCATCCAATAGGGGTAGATATTGAGCTTATTGAGCTTCTCACCCTCCATGATGAGAGTCAGTCTGTACTGACTTTTGGTTCTGAGTTCTGCTGCATCACGAACACATAAATGATTGTGTTTCATTCTGTAACTATAGAATGAGTGATTGACAGTTGTGTGTTTTTGCAGTGTGCGTCTGAACGAGAGAAAGCAGAAAGGTGTGGGCGACAACAAGAAGTTGGCGTATTTGATTGACTTGAAAACTGTTGCCATAGGTGAGTCGGTTTGTGAGTTTAGTGTGATCCCAGTTTCCCGTTGTAACTTGTCAGAAAGGACTCGCTCACCTCTCCCCCGCTCCTCAGTGGACCTGGTCGGCGGCTTCAACCTTGGAACCATCGCGCACGACTCGAAGATCGACTGGCTGGAACTGAACGAGACGGGACACAAGCTGCTGTTCAGAGACAAGAAGCTGCAGGTGAGGCCAGAAAATGACTCTCATGATGTTTCCAAACCACAAATAAACAATCTTATGTGCAATCACGTTTTAAAATAGTGCCACATTACAGAAAACTTGGATAAAGGAAGTATTATCTAAAAAAAAAAAAGAGTGAAAGAAGAATCTTTTTAAAATGAATTTCCTTACTGTTTTTTTTTTACTTTGTTGAAAGTTGTTTCTGCTGCTGAGCTACGCAGTGAATCTAAAGCAGCAGCGTTATTAAAGATGATGTTTGGGGGATGTGAGACAAGCTTATTACAACAGCAGGTGTTTTCGTCTCTCGTTCACCTGCACACACATCAGAAGATTTCCTGGTGAAGTGCAAATGTAGATTATAATAGTCATGCAAAGTGTTTGAAGAACATCTTGTGCACGGATTCAAAACTATATAAACAATATCCTACTATACTCCTGACGACAAACACATGTTCTATTTCCTCTGCAGCTCCACCTCTACGACATCCAGAGCAGCGTGAAAACCACCGTGCTGGGCTTCTGCTCGTACGTCCAGTGGGTCCCGGGCAGTGACGTGGTGGTTGCTCAGAACAGGGGGAACTTGTGTGTGTGGTACAACATCGACAGTCCTGAGAGCGTCACCATGGTTCCCATTAAGGTTGGTTGTTGGTTGTTTTTTTTTTAACCAGTGCTTCAGGTTCATGGAGGGCAACTCCTTCCTTGTAAACGTTTGAGACGACTTATCTTTCAGGGAGACGTCGTTGATCTGGAGAGAACGGACGGGAAGACCAACGTGATCATGACGGAGGGGGTCAACACGGTGTCGCACGCGCTGACCGAAGGTCTCATTGAGTTTGGGACAGCTGTGGACGATGGCGATTACGAGCGGTGAGATTACATATATATACTTTATATGTATTTATATATTGGGCTGTGTAGTGGAAACAATATGGTCATACGATACTATCAAGATAGTACTTGTACTTGACTCTGGTGTTGCAGAAGTCACATGACTCTTGACAAAGTCAGAACTGTTTTTGTCTGTTTTGAAACCAAAATATGTCCAAAAATCAAGTTTAAAAGCTGCTGGAGTCGACTGTATCCTCTCGTCCCCAGTCATCGCCGGGATCTCGCAAATATCATTGTCCCTTTAGCTGTGGAGGGTGTAATGACCGCTGCCATCTAGTGGCTGTAAGTTAAATCGCAATTAGTTTAATAAATAGTTTAATACAGTTCTGAACGCTGTGAATATTTTAATGTTAAATTTAAATTTAAAATCGAATACATTAACCTTATACACATGTAATTGAAATATTAACCATAAAGTAACTATGATAGAAATAAAATGTGATTTGAAAACATAAAAAAAGTTTCAATGCTGTTAAAATCAAGATAGTATAGTTAAAAAAAAATATTGCTCTAAGTAAGTGTATCAATATTGTCATACATCCCTAATGTTTTTTTGGGGGGGGAGTTGGATTATGTTGCTTCATGTTTGTAATCTTGATATCTTACTCAAAGGCAGCTTTTAGAAATTTTCAAAATATTTCAAAGCTTAAAATGTATTATCTTGGTTTGATTCAGTTGAGCTTTTCTTGTCATTTTATTCAACTTGTTACACAGTCAACAACAACTAAGAAATATATCATTTAAAAAGGAATGAAGTCACTTAATATTATGAATGTTTTGACAATTCTACAGCCATAAAAACCCAGCACTGGTGTCACAGTCTCTGGTGGTGAACACACACGAATGTTGTGTTTATGTAAATAATTGTGTTCGATCGTTTATTGTGATCGTAAATAAAAAAAAAAAGCCATTTGTGTGTGCTCAGCTAATGGTTTTGTTACTGGATCACATCCACACTCGTTTCTACTTGTAATGTCCACTGCAGTTACAGTGTGTGTGTGTGTGTGTGTGTTTCTACAGAGCCACAGTTTTCCTAGAAACTCAGGAAATGTCGCCAGAAACTGAAGCCATGTGGAAAACACTCAGCAAGCTGGCACTTGAGGAACGCCAGCTGCACATCGCGGAAAGGTCAGTAAAACAAACGCACACGTACACACTCACACACACACACACACACACACACACACAGTGTCAGAGCACAACGGTTAACCCGTGTTTGTGTGTGTGTGGGTTTCTCTTCAGGTGCTCAGCTGCACTGTGGGATGTATCCACGCTACGGTTTCTCCACCAAACCAACCAGATTGCCGACAAGGTTTCCAAAGAGACGGTTTGTTCTGCATCAATTCTAGATTATTTGCTTTGAGAACATGCCTGTAGAAAAGAAATCTTTTAAACAAAATTTACAAATGAAACAATTTTAGGTAAAAAATATGTTTATACTGTAAAACGAAAGCAGTAAAAATGTCGACATAATAG
Source organism: Callionymus lyra (assembly GCF_982586985.1). NCBI lineage: Eukaryota > Metazoa > Chordata > Actinopteri > Syngnathiformes > Callionymidae > Callionymus > Callionymus lyra. Next base: position 24,214,834 of record NC_141830.1, on the reverse strand, counting down.
AACCACTAGACAAAATTACATTTAAAAGCCAACAAATAAAAAATAATAATTTAGAAAATGCATTTTGCAACTATTGGAATTAGAATACCAAACTCTATGTGTGGGGAAAACTCATTTTATTAAAAAATAAATGATTGAATTTAATTGTTGGAAAAAAAAAGTTTAAATTCTTGAAACACAACATTTCAATAAAAAAAACTGTCAACGTGTGACATTTTAAATCCAACCTTTCCATATTCTGAAGTCACTGATAGACTTTCACACAGACTCGGCAAGACTCTTTAAAGATGAATAAAAAGCCAACACCAACCATCAACATCAACCGCTGGTATGGTTTTGGTTGTTTTTGTACCAGGAAGGAGACGGGATGAGATTCTATCAGGTCCAAGCTCAGGTGGCCATGTTGGACAAGAACTTCAAACTGGCTGAGATGCACTTCCTGGAGCAGGTCAGAGGGAGCTTGTTTGTCGCCATGGCAACACTCTCCTTCGCCTCCTTCACCTCTTCTTGTGTGTCGACAGAATGCAGTGGATGAAGCTGTGGCCATGTACCAGGAGCTACACATGTGGGACGATAGTATCGCTGTCGCTGAAGCAAAGGTAACCTTTATGAGGTCAACTTTTTTAGGTCATCAGGTTGTACTAATAATGTTACAACCAAGTGTGTAGTATCTTTCACATATGTTCACCACCTCTTTGTTTGTATATCATTATAATAATAATGTTTATTTATTAAGCAGCCTCCAGTTAAGTGCTTCACATCACAGCAGAATTATTCATTTATAAATGACACTATACAGTAATGACAACAATATGATAGAAGACAATATACATTCTTAGAGTTGAAAATAGCACATTAGAATGAAATTAATTAAGAGAGTTAAAACCCTATGATGAATACAGTTTAAAGTTTAAAGACAACATCACACTGAAGTGTGTATTGGCAAGAATCTGGCAAGGACGTGTGACGCTACGATATATTGTGTTATTGCCAAACTGTAGGAACAACGATATATGGTTTCTTTTGAAGTAACAACACCTTTTCTGGCTCTTACATCAAAGAAACGAGCAAATACTTTCTCTAATCAAATGTGAAAGTGTTTGTAGGAAAGTGCTTCTCAAAATTTGAACAAAAAAATGTAAACTTATATTAACAATGAAGTGCATCAACAAACAACCTGGAGCAACATGTAATATCCAGTATCTGTCAGTGTTTAATTTAGCTTTAAACTTTGTTTTAAAGCCAAATTGAGTCCAAACATCAGCTTTAAAAGCTGCTGGAGCTGGTGTATCCTTTTTTTTCACTCATTGTTGCCAGTTTTGTTGTTACTTTACCACGGAGGAAATGGCGATTGTTGCTAACTAGTGGCCACAGTTTTAATTGCAGCACACAAATGAATAAACGCTGTGAAAATTGTGTTGTAAAATAAAACTACAAAAAAAAGTATTTTATTTCACACACTATTGAAATATTAACCATAAATTGGTTAAATTTAAATGTTATTTTAAAGGTAAAATACATATTTGAATATATATATATTATTTTAAATATCGATTTATTATTTATTATATTGCGATATGTCAATATTTTCTTACACCCAAAAAAGTTAGTAAAAGTGTGTCAGGACGCTGATGGAGATGCTTTGACTTCAGCCTGGACGTTGGAAGAGCCAGCAGAGACCTGTTCAAGGATCTAAGACTCAACGATGGTCCACATGTCTCATATGTAACCGGGTGCCAGACCACGGCAGATTGAAAAATTTTAGGTTAAAAAAAATGGATTTAAAATCAATTCTTAAAATGCTCAGGAAGCTGGTGCAGTGAGGCTTAAAGATGGGTAATATGATTTAAAACCAGTTAAAAGCCTGGCTGCCTGAGTTTTGACAAACTGCATGGCAAATGATCAAATAAAAAAACAGACCTAACCACGACACTTTTACTTCGGGAGACATCTCCAAGTCTTTTGTTAGGTGATTGTCAAATTATTAAATGGGATTATTTGATGTCTATGACTCCCTGTCATCTCTCGTCACTACGCTGAACAATATGATCGGTTTCATTGGTCGAAGATGTTTGCGTGAACTTTGTCTGTTTCCCCAAAGGGTCACCCAGACCTGGACCACATGCGGTCCGGCTACCACCGCTGGCTCACGGAGACGGGTCAGCACGAGAAGGCCGGTGAGGTCAAGGAGAGGGAGGGCGACGTCCACTGTGCCATCAACCTGTACCTGAACGCCGGACTCCCCGCCAAAGCCGCCTGCCTCGCCATCACTCGGCCGGACGTCGTCGGCAACAGCGACATGGTCGGACGCATCGTCGCCAGCCTCATCAAGGGCGAGTTCTATGAGCGCGTGAGTAGGACTTGGTGGCAAATCTTCTCCTGTTTGTCTGAGAGTCACCGTCTGTGCCGACGACGTCCATCAAAGGTTTTGGTTCTGAGGATCCGGTCTTCCTGTCGAGGTCTATTTCCATCCACACAGAGAGGACAAGGCTTGTGTGCGCAGTTTTGGACCAGATGGTCGTGAGAGGGCACCGGTGTGACCAGGATCTCTCATAGTCCGAGCTGCCAAACAATTCTATCTTCAACTTCCAAATAAATTCAAGACCTAGTAGTCAGTTAGTCGCAGCAGAAAAAGTGTTTCAGTCTCAGTTTTTTTTTAAATCAACAATGCAAACGACCTTGATCTCATCATGTCTTCTGTTCTAGGCTGGAGATCTGTGCGAGAGCATCCGGAACAACCAGAGAGCTCTCGAGTGCTATCGCAAAGGAGGTGCCTTCAGAAAAGGTGAGAGGCGTCTTGACGGCCCCACTCTTCCCGGGGGTCGTGACGGCGGACTGAACTTGTGTTTGTGTAGCGGTGGATCTGGCGCGCCAGGCTTTCCCCGCCGAGGTGGTGAAACTGGAGGAGGCGTGGGGAGACTACCTGGTCCAGCAGAGACAGATGGACGCCGCCATCAACCACTTCATTGAAGCCGGGTGAGGGAGATGGAGAGAGAGGAGAACAGATGGAGAAGAGGGGGGGGGGACAAAATGTCCAACACAGAAGGCGACATTTTTGTTTAAACCAATAGCAGCACAGGAACTGTCGAGCTTTAAAAGCCCTAGATAAAGACGGAGGTCCCTCGATTCCAATTCTTAAAATAACACATTCTATTAATTCCAAATCCTCATAACTGGAAGTAAAAATGTTTAAAAAAAACTTTCAAGTAATGATAAAAGTGTCCTTGCAATTGAGAAACGCTTGTCTTCCCAGCTGCTCCATCAAAGCCATCGAGGCGGCCATCGCAGCTCGCCAGTGGAAGAAGGCCGTGCACATCCTGCAGCTCCAGGAGGACCCGTCGGTCGGAAGGTTCTACGTGAAGATCGCTCGACACTACTCGTCCATGCAGGACTACGAGGTAAATGTAAACGTTCAGCGTCTCAACCCTCATGTTGTCTCTGGGTCGAGGTGAACAATACCACAAACTCATTTGTTTTTCGGGCCTTCGGGTCACCTTGACCCATAGACAACACAAGGGTTCACTGTTCACTCTTCCATGCACATGCTGTATTAAATACATATTAAATCATTCAGTTAACTTAGGTGTGAAACTAACTAAACCTCCAAAGTTAAACTACTCTGCAACTGTACATCTAAAAAAAAAAGCAGCATTTGGAGGAAGCATCCTTGTCTTCAGAACACAGTAAAGCTGACAAACCAGGAAGTCTGTTTGGTTTTCCAAGGAACAAAAACGATATAATCCAATAGCCTGGATTTATTTCGATTTTTTTTCTGGCTGTGGAATTTAAAAATAATGAAAATATTAAATAATACTGAGACTTTGTGTACTTACTAGGGCTGTAGCAATATACGACCTTCAAGATACAATTCGGAGTCGACTGCATCCTCTTGTCCTCAGTCATCTCCGGGATCTTGCATGATTTCCTTCTTCCTTTAGCTGTAAGGGTCAAAATGACTTATGCCATCTAGCGGCCGGATATGTAATTGCAACAGCATAATGAACCAAAGCAATGAAAGTTGATTGTAAATAATAATACTAATAATAATAATAATAATTATAGTCATAGTAACAACTTTAAAACTCAATTTAATGTAACTAAAGATGACTCCAAACTACCAACACTACGTTCTTTGTCTAACCGCCTCTCATTGATCTCATCACTGGTGCTTTTGAACAACTAATATTTAATCTCTATATTATATATATTTAATTAAAAAATATATAAGCCCCCCCCTAAATCTGTACTTGTAATTATCATGTTTATTCTTTTTTCTGATTCATTAAATTATTGTTAATTCTTATTATTATCTAATTACTGTTTTTATTATATTTATTTATTGTTTTCATTCTTATTCTGTGCACTGTATGTCTTTACGGAAAAAACAAACATTCCTACACATTATATAAACTGCTGTAACAAGAACAGGAAGAATAAGGTCATGTCTTGTTTTTCTAAATAATTTAAAAGCTCTTGTTTTCTGCTCCGAGAGACTGTTTTAATGTTTGTAATCATTTAAAGAGTCATTGCACCGAGAAGACCTGGTGTTCTGTGGTGGATCTGGTCTGATGTTTGTGCTCGAGCCTTCTTTCATCGTATTGATGAATGGTTCAGAATCCGTTGCCTCTGAAAAGTCGTGACTAAGGTAAACCAAAGTGCCGGATGCGGAGGAAGTCGGGCACAAATACAAAGAGCCTGAAACTGAAGCGATGGATTCTGACAAGCAAAATAGCGAGTTATTTCAGGCAGCACCAGCACATTCACGGGGAAAAGTCATTAAGATAACAAGCATTTCTGCTTTCCGGCTCGTGCAAGTTGCAGGAAAGCAGGAGTGAAAACAATAAGAGACACCTGAGGGACGTCAGGGAAACAATGACAACACGTTTTTCTAATCTCCAGTTCTGCAGATTCAGTGGACGAGTCTTTGTTCCGACTTCACGCTTACATAATGTGTTGTCGGTGCAAAAGTCCTGCTGACTCACTCTCGGATGCACCAGCTGGTGAGGCTCGGGGGCCTCGTGCGGTCCAAGTCGAAGTCTAAATCTGAGGATGGAAAACGTGCTTTTGACAAGTCGCGTGACCCGTCGGTGTGTCGTTGACCTGCAGGTGGCGGAGCAGCTGTTCGTCAAGGGAGGACACATCAAAGATGCCATCGAAATGTACACGGCGGCGGGATACTGGGAGAGAGCGCACAAGGTCAGTAGGGAACACGCCCTTGTAACTCGCAAACCTCACGCCGTCTTGTGTCCGCAGCTGGCGGTGCGGTGCATGAGCGAGGAGGAAGTGACATCACTGTACAGCAGCCGAGCTCAGGAGCTGGAGAAGGACGGGAAGCTGAAGGAGGCTGAGAGGTGAAGTCTGGAGATCTAGACCTGAACACATTTGTTAGTTTCTACACACAATTTAACACTAATTTAATTAACATTGTATTTTCAATGCCTCAGGTATTTCTTTATATCCCATTTTATTGTTTATTCTAATATATTAAACACATTTATAATGACAGTACATTGATTATCCCTGATCTGTTTATATTTTATAATATTATTTGGTAATTCACTTTTATTGTCGTATAAACATCACAGATAAAACTGAAAAGATAAATTAATCAATTCAATGATGGTTAATTGCAATAAATTAAATCAATTTAGATTTTATTTGACTCTTCTTTTTACAATTATTTTTCTTTAAGACATATTGATTGATTTTTTTTTAAATATATTTTGTTGTTATTAAACAATATTTTACTGTATTTAACTGTATTTAATGTATTTTAACATCTTTTAAATTATCAATAATTTCTTTATAAAAAGTTTTAATTTAAATATTATTATTATTATTTTTAAAACACCAAATAATTACTGGACTACTTTCATTTGATCATGGTGGCACTCTCTATTATTTATTTATTTTTTAACTATATTTTTAGACTATAAATTAAAAAGAAATTGATTTAGAAAATGTATATAAAAAGGAGAAATTAACGTTAAAAACTTAATTTTCTACCTAGTTACTTTCATTACTACCTTTCCATTGATTATTGTTAATGAAGCTTTTATTATTACTTTAATTATTTCTTGCTAGAACAGTCCTGGGCAAAGTGCGACCCTTTATGATCATGTAGAAATAATCCCTTTGATAGGTAAAGACCAAGGGCGAGAGGCGAGGGACACCCTGGAGAGCGTCTCACCCCCTGGTAAACAACATGATTTTCCTCCTCCAGGTTGTACGCGACCATCAACCAGCCCGACCTCGCCATCACCATGTTCAAGAAGAGCAGGATGTTCGACGACGTCATCCGCCTGGTGGCCAAACATCACCCGGACCTGCTGGTGGAGACGCACCTGCACCTGGCCAAGGTACGTCTTGCGGCTCCCGGGTCTGAGGGAGGTGCTCACTCATAAACGCCCGGGCCTCGGCAGGAGCTGATGGCGGAGTCCAGGTTCTCGGAGGCCGAGTACCACTTCATGGAGGCGGAGGACTGGAAGGCGGCGGTCCACATGTACCGGGCCAGCGACATGTGGGAGGAAGCTCACAGGGTCGGTACTTCTTCTCCGAAACCCCGTCCACGCCGTCTGATGGTCGTGTTCGTCAGGTGGCCAAGAGTCAGGGGGGTCCTGCGGCGCAGAAGCAGGTGGCGTACCTGTGGGCGCGGAGTCTGGGGGGCGAGGCCGCCGTCAACCTGCTCAACAAGTTCGGCTTGTTGGAGTTCGCCATCGAGTCCGCTTCGAATAACTTGTGAGGATGGGACGGTTCCGTTGGTCTCGGGCTCGCTGTGACGTATTCGTGTCTTCTTCGCAGCTCTTTTGATTTTGCCTTTGAACTGGCGCGTCTTTCCAACAAGGAGAAGATTCCAGAGATCCACCTCAAGCACGCCATCTACCTGGAGGAGGAGGTACTACATCTTTTAATCCGTTCTCAGAGAATCCATGTGTCTTCATGTCTTTCCAGGGAAAGTTTGCAGAAGCCGAGGTGGAGTTCGTGAAAGCTGGGAAACCTAAAGAAGCCGTTCTCATGTGAGCGAACACTTCCACTTCTCTTACTCTCAATAAATCCACTTGTTAATCCAAAACAAGTCCTTAAGTGCGACTTAATCCTCAAATGTTAATCCACAACAACTCTCCGCTCATTTAATCCTTGTTGTTTCTAATGAGTTTTTAATGATGGAAAAACTTCTAATGTTATAGTTTCTTAATGTGTTGCTGGTTCTACAAATGACTCACTTTCAAAACAAAATATTTCAATCGTGCAAATGTTAATAATTACAACTTGTTTAATTGAACAACATTTATTTAATGCACAAATGCTGCCGTCCTCCTCAACAACCCTCTCAGTGACGGTGATCCCAACAACTCCTGTGATGCTTTGCCGCCCAGCCAACCAATCACAGATGTCAATCATTTTGACAACATATGTGTAGGATTTACAGTATTGAAGCGACTAATCAGCCGCCACTAAATAGAGCAGTGTGTAGAAAGGCATGATGGGAGTTCACCATCTCTTGCTGGAAAAGGGTTTTTCAACCGTCTTCCCACGTGTCTGAACGTTCCAGGTACCTCCACAACAAAGACTGGGCGGACGCTCAGCGGGTGGCCGAGAGCCAGGATCCGGAAAGCGTCCCCGAGGTCCTGGTGGCCCAGGCCAAGTCCTGCTTTGACCAGGGGGAGCACCAGAAGGCCGAGTCCCTCCTGCTCCGGGCACAGAGACCGGAGCTGGCGGTCAAGCACTACAAGGTGACGTCGAAGAGTTTCAGACTCCAGACGTGTTCATTGTCCCCGCGGTTCTTCTTCAGGAGGCGGACATGTGGAGTGACGCCATGAGGATCTGCAAGGAGTACCTGCCGAACAAGCTCTCCTCGCTGCAGGAGGAGTACGAGCAGGAGACGTCCAAGAAGGGTCCGCGGTGAGTGGGTCGCGCAAGAACCTTGTTCGGGTCCAGATGAGTTGAACGTGTGGGGGTCTGTGCAGGGGCGTGAGCGGGCTGCTGGAACAAGCCAGAGAGTGGGAGCAGTCGGGCGAGCACTCCAGGGCGGTGGAGTGTTACCTGAAGGTGAAGGACGACGCCAACGCCGCCCTGATGGAGAAGTGCTGGCTGAAGGTGACGCCGCTTTTCATGCTGTCGCTCTGAAACAAACCAGAAAATCCAGTTGCACACAGTCGCACACAGACGCACATAAAAGCCATTTTTTTATTTAAAAACATGTTGCCATGGCGACTTCAATGTGATTATCTTTTTTAAAATTAAGTCCTTTGGTCCCTTTCCAGGCAGCAGAGCTGTCAATCAAGTTCCTGGGCAGAGAGCGAGCTGTGGAGGTGGTTCAGGTTGTTGCTCCTCGATTGCACCAGCTGAAGAAGCACAACACCGTGGGTCAACATACACACACATGTGCACGCACACAACCAACACACAGACACATCAACACTCACACACCAAAACACACTGCACACACATACATTCACACACACTACTCACACAAACGCACACAGTACTCACACCAACACAAACACAACTCACACAAGCACACACAAGACTCACACCAACACACACACACTACTCACACCAACACACACAGTACCCACCCCAAAACACACACAGTACTCAAACCAACACAAACACAACTCACACAAGCACACACAAGACTCACACCAACACACACACACACTACTCACACCAACACACACAGTACCCACCCCAAAACACACACAGTACTCAAACCAACACAAACACAACTCACACAAGCACACACAGTACTCACACCAACACACACACACTACTCAAACCAACACACATATTACCCATCCCAAAACACACAGTACTCAAACCAACACAAACACAATTCACACAAGCACACGCAAGACTCACACCAACACACACACACTTCTCAAACCAACACACACAGTACCCACCCCAAAACACACACAGTACTCAAAACAACACAAACACAACTCACACAAGCACACACAAGACTCACAACAACACACACACTACTCACATCAACACACACAGTACTCACACCAACACAAACACTACTCACACAAGCACACACAGTACTCAAACAAACACACACAGTACTCACACCAACACAAACGCAACTCACAAAAGCACACACAAGACTCACACCAACACATAAACTACTCACAAAAGCACACACATTACTCACATCAACACACACAGTACCCACCCCAAAACACACACAGTACTCACACCAACACAAACACAACTCACACAAGCACACACTCTACTCACACCAACACACACTCTACAGATGTTGAAACATATGAAATGTTAAACTCAATATTGTGACACTGACACAATGACATGAACTTCCTCTTGTTCACCTCAACGACCTCCATGACCTGGTTCTGTCCGTCAGGCTGCCGAGCTCTACCTGGACCTGGACCTGATCAAAGACGCCATCGAATCCTTCATGGAGGGCGAGGAGTGGAACAAAGCCAAGAGAGTGGCCAGAGAACTGGCTCCAAGGTTCTAGACTCTAGACGTGCTCCGCCCCCTCAGCTGTGACTCAGTCCTGGTCTCTGCAGGTACGAGGACTACGTGGACCAGAAGTACAAAGACCACCTGAAGAACCAGGGAAAAGTCGACTCGGTGGGTTTGAATGACCTTCAATAGTGAAGGTTGTTCGTTTTGAGAGTTCATCGGGCGTTGGTTGCAGCAGAGGACCAGACGCTGATGAAGGAGAGAAGTTTGTCTGGTGTCGTCTCCACGTGAGAAATATTTCCAGTGAACTCCTAGAACTCACTTTCCCAGCTGACACTGCTGCGTCTGTCAGGAAGTCTGTGATCGTCAACACACTGGACACACTCGAGTACTCAAAGATAATCAAAGTTCACCAGATAAAGTTCAGTGGAAGGAAGAGTCAGCAGCTGATGAAGCAACACACTTCTGTGTTTGTGTAGATGATTGTCATTATGTGTGTTTGTGTAGATGATTGATTGTCATTATGTGTGTTTGTGTAGATGATTGATTGTCATTATGTGTGTTTGTGTAGATGATTGTCATTATGTGTGTTTGTGTAGATGATTGATTGTCATTATGTGTGTTTGTGTAGATGATTGTCATTATGTGTGTTTGTGTAGATGATTGTCCTGATGTGTGTTTGTGTAGATGATTGTCATTATGTGTGTTTGTGTAGATGATTGTCCTGGTGTGTGTTTGTGTAGATGATTGTCATGATGTGTGTTTGTGTAGATGATTGTCATGATGTGTGTTTGTGTAGATGATTGTCCTGGTGTGTGTTTGTGTAGATGATTGTCATGATGTGTGTTTGTGTAGATGATTGTCCTGATGTGTGTTTGTGTGGATGATTTTCATGATGTGTGTTTGTGTAGATGATTGTCATTATGTGTGTTTGTGTAGATGATTGATTGTCATTATGTGTGTTTGTGTAGATGATTGATTGTCATTATGTGTGTTTGTGTAGATGATTGTCATTATGTGTGTTTGTGTAGATGATTGATTGTCATTATGTGTGTTTGTGTAGATGATTGTCATTATGTGTGTTTGTGTAGATGATTGTCCTGATGTGTGTTTGTGTAGATGATTGTCATTATGTGTGTTTGTGTAGATGATTGTCCTGGTGTGTGTTTGTGTAGATGATTGTCATGATGTGTGTTTGTGTAGATGATTGTCATGATGTGTGTTTGTGTAGATGATTGTCCTGGTGTGTGTTTGTGTAGATGATTGTCATGATGTGTGTTTGTGTAGATGATTGTCCTGATGTGTGTTTGTGTGGATGATTTTCATGATGTGTGTTTGTGTAGATGATTGTCATGATGTGTGTTTGTGTAGATGATTGTCATGATGTGTGTTTGTGTGGATGATTATAATGTGTTTGTGTCAATTATTGTCATGATGTGTGTTTGTGTAGATGATTGTCCTGATGTGTGTTTGTGTGGATGATTATAATGTGTTTGTGTCAATTATTGTCATGTTGTGTGTTTGTTTAGATGATTGTCATGTGTTTGTGTGGATGATTGTCATGATGTGTGTTTGTGTAGATGATTGTCATGATGTGTGTTTGTGTAGATGATTGTCATGATGTGTGTTTGTGTAGATGATTGTCATGATGTGTGTTTGTGTAGATGATTGTCCTGATGTGTGTTTGTGTGGATGATTTTCATGATGTGTGTTTGTGTAGATGATTGTCATGATGTGTGTTTGTGTAGATGATTGTCCTGATGTGTGTTTGTGTGGATGATTTTCATGATGTGTTTGTGTAGATGATTGTCATGATGTGTGTTTGTGTAGATGATTGTCATTATGTGTGTTTGTGTAGATGATTGTCCTGATGTGTGTTTGTGTGGATGATTGTCCTGATGTGTGTTTGTGTGGATGATTGTCATGATGTGTTTTTGTGTAGATGATTGTCATGTGTTTGTGCGGATGATTGTCATGATGTGTGTTTGTGTGGATGATTTTCATGATGTGTGTTTGTGTAGATGATTGTCCTGATCTGTGTTTGTGTAGATGATTGTCCTGATGTCTGTTTGTGTGGATGATTATAATGTGTTTGTGTCAATTATTGTCGTGTTGTGTGTTTGTGTAGATGATTGTCCTGATGTGTGTTTGTGTAGATGATTATCCTGATGTGTGTTTGTGTAGATGATTTTCATGATGTGTGTTTGTGTGGATGATTTTCATGATGTGTGTTTGTGTGGATGATTGTCATGATGTGTGTTTGTGTAGATGATTGTCCTGATGTGTGTTTGTGTAGATGATTGTCCTGATGTGTGTTTGTGTAGATGATTTTCATGATGTGTGTTTGTGTGGATGATTTTCATGATGTGTGTTTGTGTGGATGCTTTTCATGATGTGTGTTTCTGTAGATGATTGTCATGATGTGTTTTTGTGTAGATAATTGTCATTATGTGTGTTTTTGTAGATGATTGTCATGATGTGTGTTTGTGTCAATTATTGTCATGTTGTGTGTTTGTGTAGATGATTGTCCTGATGTGTGTTTGTGTAGATGATTTTCATGATGTGTGTTTGTGTGGATGATTTTCATGATGTGTGTTTGTGTGGATGCTTTTCATGATGTGTGTTTCTGTAGATGATTGTCATGATGTGTTTTTGTGTAGATAATTGTCATTATGTGTGTTTTTGTAGATGATTGTCATGATGTGTGTTTGTGTCAATTATTGTCATGTTGTGTGTTTGTGTAGATGATTGTCCTGATGTGTGTTTGTGTAGATGATTGTCATGTGTTTGTGTGGATGATTTTCATGATGTGTGTTTGTGTGGATGATTGTCATGATGTGTGTTTGTGTAGATGATTGTCCTGATGTGTGTTTGTGTAGATGATTGTCATGTGTTTGTGTGGATGATTGTCATGATGTGTGTTTGTGTGGATGATTGTCATGATGTGTGTTTGTGTAGATGATTGTCCTGATGTGTGTTTGTGTGGATGATTATAATGTGTTTGTGTCAATTATTGTCATGATGTGTGTTTGTGTGGATGATTGTCATTATGTGTGTTTGTGTAGATGATTGTCCTGATGTGTGTTTGTGTAGATGATTGTCATGTGTTTGTGTGGATGATTTTCATGATGTGTGTTTGTGTGGATGATTGTCATGATGTGTGTTTGTGTAGATGATTGTCCTGATGTGTGTTTGTGTAGATGATTGTCATGTGTTTGTGTGGATGATTGTCATGATGTGTGTTTGTGTGGATGATTGTCATGATGTGTGTTTGTGTAGATGATTGTCCTGATGTGTGTTTGTGTGGATGATTATAATGTGTTTGTGTCAATTATTGTCATGATGTGTGTTTGTGTGGATGATTGTCATTATGTGTGTTTGTGTAGATGATTGTCCTGATGTGTGTTTGTGTAGATGATTGTCATGTGTTTGTGTGGATGATTTTCATGATGTGTGTTTGTGTGGATGATTGTCAGTATGTGTGTTTGTGTAGATGATTGTCCTGATGTGTGTTTGTGTAGATGATTGTCATGATGTGTGTTTGTGTAGATGATTGTCATGTGTTTGTGCGGATGATTGTCATGATGTGTGTTTGTGTGGATGATTGTCATGATGTGTGTTTGTGTAGATGATTGTCCTGATGTGTGTTTGTGTGGATGATTATAATGTGTTTGTGTCAATTATTGTCATGTTGTGTGTTTGTGTAGATGATTGTCATGATGTGTGTTTGTGTAGATGATTGTCCTGATCTGTGTTTGTGTAGACGATTATAATGTGTTTGTGTCAATTATTGTCGTGTTGTGTGTTTGTGTAGATGATTGTCCTGATGTGTGTTTGTGTAGATGATTGTCCTGATGTGTAGATGATTGTCATGTGTTTGTGTGGATGATTTTCATGATGTGTGTTTGTGTGGATGATTGTCATGATGTGTGTTTGTGTGGATGATTGTCAAGATGTGTGTTTGTGTAGATGATTGTCCTGATGTGTGTTTGTGTGGATGATTATAATGTGTTTGTGTCAATTATTGTCATGTTGTGTGTTTGTGTAGATGATTGATTGTCATGATGTGTGTTTGTGTAGATGATTGTCATGATGTGTGTTTGTGTAGATGATTGTCATGATGTGTGTTTGCGTAGATGATTATAATGTGTTTGTGTCAATTATTGTCATGTTGTGTGTTTGTGTAGATGATTGTCCTGATGTGTGTTTGTGTAGATGATTGTCATGTGTTTGTGTGGATGATTTTCATGATGTGTGTTTGTGTGGATGATTGTCATTATGTGTGTTTGTGTAGATGATTGTCCTGATGTGTGTTTGTGTAGATGATTGTCATGTGTTTGTGTGGATGATTGTCATGATGTGTGTTTGTGTGGATGATTGTCATGATGTGTGTTTGTGTAGATGATTGTAGTGATGTGTGTTTGTGTGGATGATTATAATGTGTTTGTGTCAATTATTGTCATGTTGTGTGTTTGTGTAGATGATTGATTGTCATGTTTTCATGTGGATGATTGTCATGATGTGTGTTTGTGTAGATGATTGTCATGATGTGTGTATGTGTAGATGATTGTCATGTGTTTGTGTGGATGATTTTCATGATGTGTGTTTGTGTGGATGATTGTCATGGTGTGTGTTTGTGTGGATGATTGTCATGATGTGTGTTTTTGTAGATGATTGTCATGATGTGTGTTTGTGTAGATGATTGTCATGTGTTTGTGCGGATGATTGTCATGATGTGTGTTTGTGTGGATGATTGTCATGATGTGTGTTTGTGTGGATGATTTTCATGATGTGTGTTTGTGTGGATGATTGTCCTGATGTGTGTTTGTGTGGATGATTGTCATGTTGTGTGTTTGTGTAGATGATTGTCATGTGTTTGTGTGGATGATTGTCATGATGTGTGTTTATGTGGATGTTTATCCTGATGTGTGTTTGTGTGGATGATTGTCATGTGTTTGTGTGGATGATTGTCATGTTGTGTGTTTGTGTAGATGATTGTCCTGATCTGTTTGTGTAGATGATTGTCCTGATGTGTGTTTGTGTGGATGATTATGATGTGTTTGTGTCAATTATTGTCATGATGTGTGTTTGTGTGGATGATTGTCATGATGTGTGTTTGTGTAGATGATTGTCATGATCTGTGTTTGTGTAGATGATTGTCCTGATGTGTGTTTGTGTAGATGATTGTCCTGATGTGTGTTTGTGTATATGATTGTCATGATGTGTGTATGTGTAGATGATTGTCATGATGTGTGTTTGTGTAGATGATTGTCATTATGTGTGTTTGTGTAGATGATTGTCATTATGTGTGTTTGTGTAGATTATTGTCTTGATGTGTGTTTGTGTAGATGATTGTCATGATGTGTGTTTGTGTGGATGATTGTCATGTTGTGTGTTTGTGTAGATGATTGTCATGATGTGTGTTTGTGTAGATGATTTTCATTATGTGTGTTTGTGTAGATGATTGTCCTGATGTGTGTTTGTGTAGATGATTGTCATGATGTGTGTTTGTGTAGATGATTGTCATGATCTGTGTTTGTGTAGATGATTGTCATTATGTGTGTTTGTGTAGATGATTGTCATGATGTGTGTTTGTGTAGATGATTGTCATGATGTGTGTTTGTGTAGATGATTGTCATGATGTGTGTTTGTGTAGATGATTGTCATGATCTGTGTTTGTGTAGATGATTGTCATTATGTGTGTTTGTGTGGATGATTGTCATGATGTGTGTTTGTGAGGATGATTGTCATGATGTGTGTTTGTGTAGATGATTGTCATGATGTGTGAATGTGTAGATGATTGTCATGATCTGTGTTTGCGTAGATGATTGTCATTATGTGTGTTTGTGTAGATGATTGTCATTATGTGTGTTTGTGTAGATGATTGTCATGATTTGTGTTTGTGTGGATGATTGTCATGATGTGTGTTTGTGTAGATGATTGTCCTGATGTGTGTTTGTGTAGATGATTGTCATGATGTGTGTATGTGTAGATGATTGTCCTGATGCGTGTTTGTGTGGATGATTGTTATGATGTGTGTTTGTGTGGATGATTGTCATGATGTGTGTTTGTGTAGATGATTGTCATGTGTTTGTGTGGATGATTTTCATGATGTGTGTTTTTTTGGATGATTGTCATGATGTGTGTTTGTGTGGATGATTGTCATGGTGTGTGTTTGTGTAGATGATTGTCCTGATGTGTGTTTGTGTAGATGATTGTCATGATGTGTGTATGTGTAGATGATTGTCCTGATGTGTGTATGTGTAGATGATTGTCCTGATGCGTGTTTGTGTGGATGATTGTTATTATGTGTGTTTGTGTAGATGATTGATTGTCATGATGTGTGTTTGTGTAGATGATTGTCCTGATGTGTGTATGTGTAGATGATTGTCCTGATGCGTGTTTGTGTGGATGATTGTTATT